>NC_136488.1:82372242-82434742 GCF_053919585.1 Euprymna scolopes | reverse complement strand
ACTCATTTTTATTCTATGTATTTGTTTACTTATATTTCACTATATGCATTTACATACACATTTATTTGCCTTATTCCGGAGTTTGTAGATACCGGCCTTTCCCTCCCCTTATTTTGTATGTAAGTATGTATGTTTTTGTTTAACTTGTATATATTTTTGGATATGTGTATATATTTATGCATGCATGTGTGTTTGTATATATATGTATATATATGTGTGTTTGTGTTATCGTATATGTATACATATATGTATATATATTTATATGCATGTGTGTATGTATATGCATGTATGTGTGCATTTGTTGTCTGTATGTATGTATGTGTATGTGTATATATATATATATATCTGTATGTGTGTGTATATATATAAATTTCTATTTTTTATTTATTTATTTTTATTTATTTAATTTCACTTTTATATATATATATATATATATATATATATATATATATATATATATATATATATATATATATATATATATAACAGACGCCCCATTTCTTAAACTTGGCCATTTATTTGTTCTTCTGATCAGTTTTCTTAATTCTGGGACTTTAACGTGCATATCTAAGCTGACCTAATTATTAACGCTAACTTTCGCGCTTTTTGTCTGGGTCAGTTTGACCTTGCTTTTCAAATTTAAACTTTCGCCGCTTTTCGTTTTTTAAAAAAAAATTTTTTTAAACCTTAATTTTTTTGATTCATCCAGCCTTGACAGACGTGTTTTAAATTTTATCTCCAGTGCTTTTCTTTTAATGATTTGGAATTCATTCCATTTGCGCTTTTTTCCAAGGAACTCTGCCTTTTGGATTATTTGTGACCATTTGGAATTTACCCATTGGATTAAAATTTTAAATTCGACCTTTTTGGATTTACCATTTTTGGATTTTTACCCTTCACCGGACTATCCATTCATGTGAAATCTTTTTATCATTTTTCTTTTGCCTCCTGTTCCCCTTACCTCACCCTTTTTTTTAACCAAGTAAGATCTGTGACTTACTTGTAGTTTCATTAAATACTTTTATATGCAAAATCCGATCCTGCATTTTGCTAATTCCTGCCCTCTGATGAGAAGGAGAGTATTTCTTTGAAACTCCACGGATTAAGGACTATCCACTTATCTTGTGCTTCCTTTTTTAAAATTAAATATGTTTTTAACTCTTTTTCAAGATGTCTTTTAACATGTTTTATTAATCATTTGTTCATATTATAAGCTCTATTTCCTTTTCGGTTGTATTGAGCTTTTACATCTGGCTGAGTTTATTTTACTTGTAAATATTAACTCTTTAATATTTATAATATATTTTAACTTTACCATTTTGATTACCTTGGTAAACTTATTGCAATTTTTATTTTTATATTTTTATATGTATATATATGTATATGTATGTATATGTATATGTATATATATATGTATATGTATATCTATGTATATATATAGGTATATGTGTATATGTGTATATATATATATGTATATATATGTATATATATATGTATATACTCTTTAATAGAATATTCACCTTAAACTGGTTTTAAGATAATCGATATTTTGTAAACATTGAAGCCACCATTTGGCGAATACGAAACTAAAAATAACCGTAACGTTATAGCTAGGTTGTTCTGCCCATACTATAAATATAAAAATAAAATTAAAAAAAAAAATAATTATGTGAAATACAGAAATATAGAAATCTAATTCAGGAATTCTATGAATAGTATTAAAAGATATTAAATAGCTATGGGTGTTTGTGGAAACTTCTTATGACAGGTTTTTAAATAACGATACGAAAATTAGGTGATATATTAATATTTAAATATGCTCTTGACAAAGGATACGTCCAGGATAAATGTTTTCGCATGCTTCATTTCCTTCAAGGGAATTTTCTTAAAATAATGTTCTATTGTTAAGTGTTTTTTATTCAAGAAGTCTGAAGAAAGGCTGGTTATGTAAAGATTTTCAAACGACATAATGCTTGAAATTGTCCAACCGGTATTGAAAGAATTGTAACTTACAATGAAATACAATTTTTGTTGCTACCAATTCCCTTTTTGAAGTCTTGGTTTTGTTAGTACAGTATATATATATATATATATATATATATATATATATATATATATATATATATATATATATATATATATATAATCTAATTAAATAGTTCTATTACTTTATGTACATTAGGCATATTGTATATTCATTAAGTTGTTTTTTATTTCAAGTGGAAAATATTTTTATTTTCATTGGGTTAATTAATTTTCAATGTTTATGGTTAATTAAGCTAACTAATTAAAATTTGCTTTGCAAAGCTTATTAATGTTAAGTCTAACAGATTCGTTATTTCACACAAATTCACCAAAAGTTTCGCATTGCATTATGCCAAAAAATACTGAACAAAAATCTGAGAAATTTTTGCCAGATGTACCTTTCATCACCAAGAACTATTTTAACCGTGCTAAATTTAGAAAACCTAACACACCTTCTAAATAGATTTATGGAGATATTTTACAAGAATCGTTCCAAAAATATAGCCTCCTGTTTTTTTTTTTTTTAAATTCAAACTGACTCGTAATACATTTTAAAATACTTAAAAAAGAAAAAACTCCCAGCAATTTTCTGCAGATAAAAATTTTTGATCCTCAGAAGTACTTGAATACCAAATTCCATGCCTTCACTGTTGAGGTCCTCTGATGCCGAAGACCGTTTTATTCTGAGAGTTTCTTCCTTTGAATTGCTAGATTTTTTAAAATTCTCTCTTCATATCCTGCTTCCTCGACTTTACTAACATGCAGAAATTCAAGTGTAATGTGGACAAACGTTTCACTGTTCAACTTCGTACTTAGTGTTCATGTAGATATAGTTCTTAATTCACAGCATCCTCTTCCGTTTCCATGGGAATTTACCTTGTTTGGAGTGAATAATAGTTAAAAAAACAAAATACTACCTTCTAAATAAGTTTATGGAAACTAGTGATGGGACCATTCCAATATGTTTCCCCGATTCTGATACCCATTACTGATTCTGTTCTAAAATTCCTGATTTAGATTCCAATTATTTAAAATTTTTAAATACAGAGTTATTATTTGGGGATAATTACCAAAAAAACCATGAAAAATGTATGTATAATTTCCTAAACGCAGAAATACACTTCTTGAGATGATCTCTACATTTTAGTTCTACTGGTAGTTTAAAATCAATAAATATTTATCATTTTACCATTAATACGAGTCATGTAAAATTAAGTTTTAACCAAAAGCAAACAAATAAAAACAGTGAAAACAATCATTTTTGCCATTGGAAAATAAGCACATTTAAAAAAAAAAATTCTGATACCCCCAAAAGTTCCAATGTTTTTGATTTCCGATTCTTATATTAATCGCCTCACCACTATTGGAGACATTTTAATTTTCTCAAAATAATCATGTTCTACTAACATAGTTTAAAGAGTGCATCATCAAGTTTTCAATACTGCTGTACAACTGCGAGACCTGCTCTTCTGTGCAAAGAAAATCTTCACACACTTGAAGTCTTTGACATGCACTTCCTATTACGCATTCTATGCATCTGACGTACACTGAAATTGCACTATCTGTGCAAGCTGCGATTTTACTGAGAAGGCTCTTCTGAAAAAGTGTGCATATTTGCAACATGGTGGCTCCAAATGCATCGCTGACTGAAAGTAGTATATGGGCCACCAACGGAAGATATGGATTGGAGCAGTGAATGCAGGTATGGTGCTGGTAGCTGGTGCAGGGCATTTGGCATTCACCGGGAATGGCTGAAGTATATCAAAGACTCAGATTACAATCGATGTGCATGATCTGCCTTGACACAGGGTGCAATGGACTTATTTGGAATCAGCTCAACTCACCCCGGTTGAATACCATTAAAAATACAAGTCATAAGTACAAGTTACCAAGAAGATCTATGAGGTGCCTTAAATAAGTATCAAGCCTTTTTTGCACAAGCATTTAAAATTGTCGTAGACACTTGAAAATTCGGTATATTATTACTACACATCTTATAAAATGACTGACCAATTTGTATGATTTCAGGTCAAATGAACAGCTCCAGCAGGAATTGGAATACACCCTACTAAAGCCTGATTGTTACATCTAGTGGATTTCCAAAATACAATTTGGACATGAGGACACTTTAGTAGAATGATATGCAATAAAATTGTTTTAAACTTGGAAAAAAAATGCCACAGAAACGTATGGAATGCTTCAAACTGCTTCTGGACCATCTTGCTTGAATCAAGCATTAGTTTTTGAGTAGCATAAGAGATACAAGGAAAGCAATGGGTCTGCGAGAGATGATGAGAGATGTGAGAAGAGTAAATAACTCAGAACACCAGAGTTGATTGGCCAAATAAAGAATTTCATGGATAAGAACCGTCGTGTGTCAATAAAAACAATAAGTGCACAGTTTGACGCCAGTGTATGAATTGTACACACAATTATGCATGAGGAACTGAAGATGTGGAAAATTTGCGTAAAGTTTGTCTCAAGGTTTTCTACCCTTATCACAGACTCTTTGACCAAGATGGGCATCAAGACAGTTCCTCACCCTTCCTATACTCCAAACTTTGCTCCCTGTGACTTTTGGCTATTCTCTAAGCTCAAAGAAAACCTTAGAGGCTCTCGTTATGAGACAATTGATGAAATGAAAGAGGCTGTGACAAAGGTCATTGCCATACTCATACAAGAGAGCTTCCATGGGGTCTTCCAGAAGTTGTTAGAACGGTACAACGAGTGCATTGCATCCAGAGGAGATTACTTTGAAGGAGACTACAGTTTTGTGTGTGTACTATCAATAAAAGTGCCTATATGAAAAAAGTTTGGAAAACTTACTGAAAGCACCTCGTAACTCCAACTGTAATCCTCACTTTAACAACCCAGATCAAATCCCAAGAAAAACAATACATAGATAATTGTTTACAATTTCCAACAGCAGCAGCAGCAGCAACAACAGCAACAAGGCAGTGAAAATGAAATAATTCAAATAGTCTAAAAATAACTGTTATCACAAGCAAGAAAAAATATTTTGCTACCTACTTGCCTATTTTGTTGTTGTTGTTGTTTTAAAGTATTTTGAAGCACTTTTATTTACATGACTTATCGTTGCTTTCTGAGTCTAGTAAACTCTCCAGATTGAAAAATAGGACGAGAGACATACATGGTTGTAGCGCATGGTTTTTTTCAAGAAATTTTAAATGAAAACTTGAAAAGTGGATATGTTTTCTAGTCTGATGAGATCGTTGCTTATTAAAGCTACGATCGAAACTTTTCCACTGGTTGTGTAGCTTATAGGTTCGTATAAATAAAACTTTTCTCTATATACAGAGTGTCCACAAAGTCTGGCTACATTATGTAGCCAGACTTTGTGGACACCCTGTATATATATATATATATATATATATATATATATATATATATATGTATGTATGTATGAAAAACATTATCGACAATACTGCTATATATAAATCTATTTATCTGTTCAATAAGGAAAATTCATCGATGGAAGGTGTGCTTATAAATACCCTTTATACATAGGCATTTATATCTATTTATCTATCAATCTATCGATCTCTGTCTCTCTCTCTCTCTATATATATACACCATGAAATGAACTTGTCTTCTGTTTGTCTGTGTGCAGAATGGTTTCTACCAAACTACTGGGTCAATTTTTGGTTTACAGACTTAAAACTTGACTCCATCCAGTATATAAAGGCAATGGATATTCCCTGTAAGGATAAGTTGCACGTGTAATTGTACAACAAAAAGTTTCACAATCCTCAACGACACCTCTCCTAAATGGGCACTACTTGAGTCTAGCGGCATTAAATGTTAAATTCCTGCCAACAAAAGTGAGTACACCCCTAAGAAACTGCATCCCTAAATGACCAAATTAAGTACTGTTTGTCATTTTCCCTCCAAAATGTCATGTGATGCATTAGTGTTACAAGGCCCTCGTGTACATAGGGAGCAGGTGTGTTCAAATTTATAGCATAGCTCTCGCACTCTCTCATACCGGTCACTGAAAGTTCCAACATGGCAAAGAACACTTTGATGATCTTAAATGATGTATTGTCGTGCTACATGAAGATGGCCAAGTTCAAGACTCGAATTTCGTCCTCATTTGGGTTTATCAGTTAGACATATTCAAACTCGGGATTTGAAACCCGAGCCTCTTGCATGCGAGGCAAGCACTCTGCCACCTGAGCAAACATGCCACGCACAAGAAAGTCTATTAACTAACACAGATCAAGCAATCCGCAATGAAATCAGACTATGGAACGAACCTACTTCGTCTCGAACAAGGAATGTGGTCATCCAACGGAGCCGATGTATCACAAGTAGAAATTTTTATACTCGCCAGGATGATGCCATCCAACACACTAACCTAGCGAGCAATTAGTAATAGAATTTTCAGAATGTGAGAGATGTTGGCTCTTGTGTGCTGTGACGTTGTTTGGCTGTGGAAATAGTTATATAATCTCTTACATTCTGAGAAAAAAATGTATATATATATATATATATATATATATATATAATTGTGTCGATTTAAAGCTGTAATGCAAAGGTTCTTTCTCCTGTCAAAAGCTAAGATTGACTCCTTTTAAGAGGCAATTTATCATACGTGGTATTTATGCTACTACTGTGGTGGCAGGTCAGTTGTATATATCCACGCTGATAAATCTTTATAAGACGAAACTAGTACTTGTCTGTGGATATAAATATCTCATTATTAAATTATAATTATCAGCTCCCTTAAAGTTGTAATGCAACTCTCAGTACCCTGTATATCAAATTTCGAGTCTGTAGACTGAAAGTTATTGTGTACACAGACAGACAGACACTTTCACAGATATATAGATATGTATATAATTATTTCCACAGCCAAACAACGTCACAGCACACAAAGCCATGGCAGCTAACAAACCGAAAGTTCAAGACTCGAATTTCGTCCTCTCCCTTACTCTCCCTTACAAAAAGCAAAGATTGAATCCTTTTAAAAGACAATTTGTGGTACTGATCAAGTGCAGTATTTATAGTTTTTGTTCGTACAACTAAATTGTTGAAAACATGGATATAGATGGCATGGTAGCAGACCTGAGGTCTAAGGTTTGAATCGTGTTGTTGGCAGATTAGTTGTGCATGTACATACGGATGGGTCTTTATAAGATGAAAAAAGTGCTTGTCTCCAGATATAATTATTAAATTATATATGTATATTAGTGATAGAACGATTCCAACATTTTTACAGATTCCAATACAATTACCGATTCTGCTCTAAATTCCCGATTCTGATGCAATTATCGATATCAATTCCAAGTCTTTTAAATTTCTAACTATAGAGTTATTTTTGGGGATAGTTACTGCAAAAAAAAAACAAAACAAAACAAAACAAAAAAAAAACAAACAAAAAAACAAACAAACAAACAAAACAAAAAAAACATGTACATATAATTTACTAAACGTAGAAATATACACTTCTGGAGATGATCTATAGATTTTAGTTTTACTGACAGTTTCAAATCAATATTTATCATTTTATTATTAGTACGAGTCATATAAAATTAAGTTTTAACCAAAAATAAAAACAATATAAGCAACCATTTTTGGCATCGGTAAACAGGCACAAATTTTTCCGGTTCCGATACCGATTCCAATACTTCAAAAACTTCCGATTTTTCGAATCCCGATTCCAATTCTGATTAATCATCCTAACACACACACACACACACACACACACACACACACACACACACACACACACACATATATATATGAGAGAAAGAGAGAGGAAGGAGATAGGAGGTTAAAGTGTTGGTACATAACTTAAACGAATTTGTTTTCAAGAAACAAGTCTTTATGTGAATATATTCTTTGGGAGAAATGGAAACAAGATAATCCATTGGTAAAAGCTAAAAGCAGACATGAATACCGGCTTTATGAAACAAATTATCTCTCTCCGTGTTGAGATGATCTCGATGAAATAACTGATGAAATAAAGCATAACATTCGAATAACAGACGACAAGTCATCGCTAAAATCCTTCGGCGAATCTTTAATCACATCAGCGCACTCAATGCACATCTTGTTTCAGGAATAAGATGAAGATGGAGATTCTGAGGGAGAATACAATCTACGTTCTTTACTCTGAATCGAAATGGCCAATGGTTGGTGCCATGAATAATATTAGGTCGGTGCAAAAGTTTTGCCGGTTTGTAGCCAATGATTAGAGCTAGATAAAATTCCGATCCAGAAAAAAACATCGTGCATGGAATGTGAGGACTAAAGGACAAAAATAAGGGAACCAAAAATTACGCAGCTGCTGATTGTAAACCCAGGGTCCACTTTCTACTCACCTTTGATGTTTAAAAGCTATTGTTACATTTAATAAAAATATGTGGCATCAAAACTTTCATGAATGGCTTCAATCTCCTTTTTATCACTTTGCCCAAAACTAATTGAAGTTATATATATATATATATATATATATATATATATATATATATATATATATATATATATATATATATATATATATATAAGATAAAATTAAAAGCCAAGAACAATGCGAGATTTTTTTTTTATATAGAGTAAAATTAAATGCAAGCAAAAGAAATAAATTTCTTTTTTTTTTGTTGTTTGTTTTTTCTTTTTGACACAAATTTTAACTCTAAAAAACAGTAATTTTTTTTTTCTGTGTTGTATTCAATGGTGTTGAACAACACCATTGAATACAACAGAGAAAAAAAAATTACTGTTGTTTAGAGTTAAAATTTGTGTCAAAAAGAAAAAACAAATAACAAAAAAAAAAGAAATTTATTTCTTTTGTTTGCATTTAATTTTACTCTATATAAAAAAAAAATCTCGCATTGTTCTTGGCTTTTAATTTTATCTTATAATTTTCTTCAACAATGCTTCAAGCAAACTACAACCTACTTATATATATATATATATATATATATATATATAATTCTTTATGCCTAGCAGCTGTGTTACAAAATTTCATAATGATCGGTTAATTAGTTTAGGTATGAATCTTTTTGGTTGGTTGTTTTTGTTTTATGGCATAACCCCTTTTTTTCAGGTTATTTAACGCAGAATCCAGTGATTTTGAAGAAAATTTTTTTTAATAGAATAAATTTTTTTTTACAAGTCATTTTCTATTTAACAGGTACTACCACTCGTGGTCAGAGTGGACCTGGGAGCAATGGCCATTAAAGGATGGCTCCACACTCCCCAAAGCCCGCAAGCTGGGGCCTCACCATCGGATATAGTCTACGGTCATATCCAGGACCGTGAATCTTGTACATATAGATATATAAATATATCCATATATCTAACTTTATATGAACAAAGATACAACGTAAATGTTGCAAAAAAAAAAAATAAAAAAAATAAAATAAAATAAAAAAAATAAATAAAAAAATGGAATAACATAGGTCGGTGTAAAAGGTTTTGCAGATTTGTAGAAGGGACATTTTAAACTGTTGTAATTGTTTTTACGTATTTTGTTATTACTTAAACATATCACCATGATTGATTCATAAGTTTTTAATTATTATTATCAAAGCATCATTCATATTTTTCTGGATTATCCTCACGCATGTTGAATTGAAAGTCCACGGAAAGGGAGTCATCTTCCATCATGATAATGCTCGTCCATGGGGTCAGGAAAAAAAAATATAAAAAGGATTCTTTATTCAAACAATAAATTTCTACTCTGAAAGTTGATGTTTTTTTCTAAATGAAATTTAGACAAGGAAACTATATATATATATATATATATATATATATATATATATATATATATATATATATATATATATATATATTACTGTAGAATCAAGACCTAGAGTCACTCGAATTGAAAAGATTGTCAGTCAAAAATAAACTAAGTTTTGATAACTTAAGGGTTAGTTTATGATGTTGAATTTATAGATGGCTATGTTATACTATGCAGATGGGAGGCGTTTGCAAAGAACTTCTATCAATGCAAATTCTGTCTAACACTAGACACATAAAACAAAGGAAAGATTTATTTAGCTGATATAGCGGCATAATTCAATGAGATTTGGAATATGCATAATACTAGATCAGTGCAAAAGTTTTTGCCGGTTTGTAGAAAGAATATCTTATTGCTAAATCATTGTAATCTATTTGATGCATATTGTTATTACTTATACATATCACCAGAATTAATTTATAAGTTTCCTTTCGGATTCTTAAAGCACCATTCCTATATTTTTTCTGCAACATTTTCACGTACGTTGATCGGAAACCGACCTTCCTTAGTCAACAAAAAGGGAGTCATCTTCCATCATGATAATGCTCGTCCATGACTCAACACTACTGACCAAAGAACTCCTTAGAGAATTTGGTTGGGAAACTCTCCCCTCACTAGTTCAAGACTTATTTTTGTAGATCAATACACTTGAACTTATTTTATTAAAACAGTCACACACGCATGCACGCACACACACACACACGCACACGCACATGCACACACACACACACACACACACACACACATAGTTCACAGATGATAAATTAGTTCTCAGAAGGAACACAAGCAAAATACATTTAGACACAAAGATACAAAAGGTAACTTGGTCGACCATAGTTGAGGGCGACTCAAAGGCTCTCTTTTCATTAACTACTACCTAGAGATGCAGAGGAGACCACTACTTCTTTTCAAAGATTGTTCCACTTATCCTTAGTCCTCACCTTATAATATTTATTGTTTAAGTTGTAGCAGTTATATACTGAATATACATTTCTTCTGCATTAAAATATATAGAGAAGTTTCTTTTCTTTTTTTTTTAACTAAAGACTCATGATCTCGTTTTTCTTGTTATCAAGCAAGGCCAATCAGATGGATATAAACTCAGCAAAGACTTTACTAAAAAACTACTATCTGCAACAAGCTTCCCAATTATCCCATCCTTTACAAAGCAAAGGAGCATCGTGTACCATTTCTTTTAGTCTTTGGTACGATTCAACCAAACATTTTTGGAAGTCTACTTTTTAGAGGTTCCAATTTGGAAGGAGGAAGATTTTGTAGGGAGACAATTGTCGTGAATACCGTTTTTAGGTTAATACTCAAATGTAAGAAAGTGAGAGAAATTTTAGACAATAAGTACAAATAAAATAATGAGTTCAAATGCATAAATTCACAAAAAATATATATTTTATACATGTTTAACATAGGAATTTACAGAGATATGAAAACAGAATTTTTGTTAATATTTTCAGAGTCTTTGTGAAACAAAAAGGATTCATTAGCTGAGATATTGAAGAAGTCTAAGTCAATAATTCAAAGATCGTGAATTATCCATGGATGTGAAAAATCATAATCAAAACTTCTCTATTGAATCACACAAATTATTTTTGATTAAAAGTTCTTAATAAGAGTCCATATTTATTTGCTTTCATTGTAAAAAGAAAGTTAAATGGGAAAAGTTAAGAGCATTTAAAATTAATAAGTCCATACATTTGTTTTGAATGAGCAGGTAATATTGAGAAAAATTAATGACTTGTGTGTTCGTTAGTCTTATGACTGTGTGTATGCATGAGTTAAGATAGCAACCCTAAGCTTGACAGGCGGCGAGGCAAGCTCAGTCATGGATTTTGGCTCAGCCGTTCATTGAAGAAGAAAAAAAAAATCTGGCCTAGTTTGAAGTCAAGATGGACCCAGAAGGGTTATCTCGAATAAATTCAGATTTGATTTTATTGAAGCATACATAAATCTAGTCAAGTTTAAGCATTTTCATTTTGGACAGTGTACAGTTCATTAGCTACTGCTGAGCTATTTTCAAACACTCTAACCATTACTCCAAATAGGTTGATCTAACATAAAAAAAAAAAAAAAAAAAAATGGAGGAATTCAAATATTTCAATAATTGAAAGGATTTCAATTGCAAGAAATGTCTCTTTTTTTTGGGGGGGGGGAGGAGAATTTTCTTGAATTTCATGTGTGGATTCATTTAGAAATCTGATACTCACTCATACACTTGAGATGTACTTTTCAACTGCAGGGTATCTTAAAAAAAAATAAATACAAAAATTAAACAAATAAAAGCAAAAAAAGAATAAAATAACAACTACAAAATGAAGAAAATCAAATATTTCAACAATTGTGTTGTGACGTGGCTCGTATCATATGACTTCCGGCTCGTATCACACGACTTCCGGTCACCCAGAGATAAACGGAGGCGTGCAAAGCATGCAAGAAAGTGCGTATTCCTTTAACATCAACTTGTAACTAACTCCTACTACTTGTAAATACATCTTGTTCCATTACTTAATAAAGTAGTTATCTATATTTTCTCTGTATTATTGTTCTTTTTTTGCGCGATAAAGCAAACTAAAAATATTTCAATTGTAAGAAATGTCTCTTTGCGGTTCCCAGATTTCTTCTTTTTTTTTTTTTTTTTTTTTTTTTTTCGGTTTGAAGAATTTTCTTGAATGTTGTTCGGATTCATTTAGAAATCTGATACGCATTCACACACTTGAAATGTACTTTTCAACTTCAGGACATCTTTAAAAAAAAAAAAAGAAGAAAGAAAAAATAAAAGAAAGAATAAAAAATATACATATCATTTACATGAAGCTTCAGTTTGAGAAGTGAAACGTTTGTTTTCATAGTAAATGAACAGATTAAGCTATGGATCAAGGCCATTTCTATAACAGGCCAGACGATCATGCAAATGAGGTCATTTACTGGAGGTGATGTGAATTTTCTTTGATAATATTTTAAAATACTATATACATAGTAGACACCAAAGACCCAAACACAATTATTTGTACGCCTAATTTGCACCCCCTCCTTTTTTTTTTAAAGTTGAGTCTTAAAATAATCCAAATCTAAATTAAAAATTTAAATATATATCAAGACTATCCCTATTACAGGCTAAGCAATCATACTGTTGTGTTCCTTTATTCAGGTATTAAGATAATTTTCCCTTTAATTTTCTTTTAGATTAATTCTCAATCTATCTATTAAGTTTTTTTTATAAGGAAATCATCACTTATCAAGGCTCAAAGGCCACTCGAGGATAGCAAAGATTTCCAATGTTTATCTGTGGCCAAGATGTTAATTTTGATTGATTTATTTATGTTGTTGCAAGTATTAAGGTGTTTAAAAATGATGATACTTGTGTATATTCCTTAATCCTGATGTCTAGGGGTTTCATAGTACTTACCATCTAAATTTACTTTTTTATTATAATTGTGTTAAAATTGAGGATATTTAAATAAACGAGATTCGTCACTTTACTTACTAAATTTTGCGTGACAGGGTGGATATATATTTAATAAATGTATATAAAATAGATGCACATTGGTCTTTATTGTAGAGTGGAGGATTGCAATAGAAGTTGATAGAAGTTAATGTTTTTTTTTTTTTTAAATTTCTGGGGACAAATTTACACAACAAATTTACCAATTCACGGTTCAAGTACTTTGTTCTAATACATTTTCTTATTCCATTAGTTTCTTTCCAAGGACTGTGAAACTCTTTTCTTGTTGACTATGTTGTTTCTACCTATCGGTTTTTTCAAGATTAAGGTCAATAAGTATCCTTTGTCTGTACGATAGTTCTATATGTCAGTTCTTTCACCAACCTTCTTGGACACTGGTACCACAAAAGCAGTTTTCTATCTGTGAGGGAAGTGAGATTTTGAAAAGTTGTAGAGTTTGGAGAAAAAGGTTTTGCTTTAGAAAACCATATACCCTAGTTAAAATTATCTATTAAGAAAAATCACTGTTTTATGGGTTTCAAAACATTCCAAAAGCAATAAAAAAAATGGCCATGATTATTGCTCATCTGCCTTTTCTACAAATATTGTTTGTTATGTGTTCTTCAGAATTGTCTGATCTGTTCGCGACTTTCTTTGTTCCAGCTCGTTTGACTCATTGTTCTAGTGGTTCATTGTTTTTATACTTCATTGTAATGCAGCTTCTTATTCTCATAGCTTCTTTTAAAGAACTGCTGGATTGTGAAACTTTCTTCCTGCTGGCTGTTTTCCTCCTACCTATAATCTTGGTTTTTTAAAAACTAAAGCCAATAGGCACCATCTTTCTTGGCAATAATGATCTTTTGCTCTTGTTAGCTCCTTACATCAAGTGGCTTCATGCCTTGTCTGGAGCGATTTCGATAAAAAAAAACATGCTGGAATGGAAGAAAAGACTAAATTGGCAGGCGACGTGCCAAATGTGATGTATTTTGAGTCTACATTCCCAAAATCCGACAAAATAACTTTATATGTTAGATGTAGATATGAAGTATGTAATAAGTTCATACTTAAACCGTAGCCTTCATCAGCTGTTGACTCTGGGTTCAGTCATCGTTTCAGGACTGAAGCATCATTAGCACTAGCCCAACAATATCTCATGATACTACTAGACTTCGTTGGATTGTTGGCATTCTGTATTCACACTGATACAGTTAGAACGTTATCTTAGGTCTTTTGTATGTATTTTTTCTTGGTTGATGAAGAAAGTCAAAGACGAGTTAAGAATGCAGAGATTGAGTTGGCAATGAAACCTCGCATCTGACCTCGATAGGAAATATCGGTTCTTCAGTCATTTGATATATTATTCTTAGCTTGGATCTTTAGTATGTACGAGGGTTATTTCAAAAGTAATGCCTACTATTTTTTAATATTCCACTGGAATGGATCAGAGGGAATTGCAGATTGTACTGTTATTATGACTGAGTTTAGGCATCCATGGCCTGAAAGTTTCATCATGCTGTTGCTGATATTGACGGTGTGAGGCTCTAAAAAACCAACCTCTGTCATGGATATGGGTCAGAAGGAAAGATTTGTCATTGAATTCCTGACATGCATTGAGAATGGTGTTAACTATGTAGAAAAATAAATTCTGGAGCACAAAAGGTTGCTTTTTTTTAATGGTACTGTTCCCGTTAAAAAATAGGAGGGTTTACTTTTTGAACAACCCTCGTATTATTAGTCACAAGTGTAAAATGTAAAAGATCGACTATAAGTTACTAAAATAAAAATCATCTGATTGTATTTTTCTGATCGGCCATTAATAAGAACAGAAGTACAAGAAATACCTCTAAAGCATGAGAGATAAACCATATAAAAAGGAAAGACATAAAGACATTGTTTTTCTAATTTTTTAGTGAGGTAATTTATTTCTGCATGGTATATAAGTACATCAAAGAGTTTTGAATTAGAATGCGATTTCAAATGTTAATACTATATAAGCACTGTATTTTCTCTTGTAGATTTTCATATTTTTCCAGCTTGCTCTGATGTTCCCATTATCAACCTGGACTATGAAGACTATATGCTATTCATGATAAAATATACTCTGATATGCAGCAGGCACTGAATTATGTCGATACTAGTGATTAAAATGATTCCCATATTTTCGTGATTCTGATAAAATTATAAAAACTGTTCTTAATTCCCGATTCCGTTACAATCATCAATTCTGTTCTAAATTCCCAATTCTGATACAGTTATTAATTTTGTTCTAAATTTCTGATTCCAATACAATCATCAGTTTTGTTCTAAATTCCCAACTCCCATACAATTATCACTTGTGTTCAAAATTTATGATTCTAATACAGTTATCAATTCTGTTCTAAATTTACCATTCTTATACAGTTTCAAATTTTGTTCGAAATTCCTGATTTTACTCGGTCATTTATATATAGATTTCTTTGTAGACCTATAAATTTTAGTTTTATTAGCAGTTTATAAACAATAAACATTTATCGTTTTATTATCAGTACCAGAGGTAGGATATTAAGTTTTAAATAAATAATAAAAAAAAAAAAATCGTTTTTTTAATGTGAAATTTTACTCGTATGTTTTCTGATTCCAATACCGATTGTGATACTCCAAATGTTATGATTTTCTAATTCTCAATTAATCGTCCTAACACTAGCCAATACCAGTACCAAACACGTGTGTATCTTGACTAATGCTTCTAAAACAAAGGCTCTGTTAGCATACTCGTCCTTATCATTCTCAACAGCACCATCGTCGAAGAAGTCGAGAAGTTCACCGTTTACAGCCACAGGACAGGCTAAAGGTGAGACTGCAATGCTCATGCAATATTCAGCCGCCTTAAAAGTAGATTGTGGTCTTGACAAGAGATAAAACTGGGAACAAAATTTGGAATATACCAAGCGTTGATATGCACAATATTATTGTATGGTTGTGAGGTCTAACTTCTGCTCAAAGAAGATCTTAACACACACACAAGGTTTCTGCCTTCAACGTACCTGACACATTCTCCTCTCTGAACAAATTCTAGCCCTCACCATCCATGCAAGATGCAATATCAATTGAGCATGACAGATAAATGAAAATGCTATTGTAATCTTAAATGTGACAGAGCAACGAAATGATACTGTAAACTTGCGTTTAACAGACTAATGAGAATACTATTTCAATCTTAAATTTGGCAGACCATAAAATGCTATTGAATAAGTGTGACAGGCTAACGAAAATAGGATTTACAAACTTAAGTGTAATAGCCCATAAATCCTATTTCATAATTTAAGTGTGACAGACAAAGAAGTTTTAATTATAAGTTTTCAATCTAACGATTATACTGTTTCCAAACTTAACTGTGACAAACCAACGGAATTGGTATTTAAACTTAAGTATGACAAATCAATGAAAATACCATTGCAATCTTGACTGTGACGAATCAACGAAATTGCTATTTGATACGTAAGTGTTACAGACGAAAATGCTATTTAATACTAAAGTGTAACCACGGCTACTGAGAGAGTAGGTCAGTGAACATGACAGCGTGACGTCATTTCCTGATAAACATGTAGGTATAGAAAGTTTCTGGTATTCAACCCCGTGGTCAGGCTAACAGGCATAAAAAATATGGCTGTGGTACCGAACATCCATGTATGTTCTTCTAAAGTGAAGGAACACTTCTCCATTTAGATAATTATTATAATTGCACATTGGGATAATTTTAATCTAACAAAACATAGTAAATATAGTGAACACGTTTTTGAACTTTTATTTCTATCGGAGAAAGTCGAATATTTCATTTTATTTATTTTTTTTTTACTGCAAAACAAACAATTTTTACCTAATATTTTTCAGTCCGTTCTTTTAATAATAAATACAACTTTTCACTAAGTATTTCCAAATATTTTAAAGTTAGCATTTTTCACGACAGTTTTTTTCTTTTTTTTTTTTTTTTTTACAATCGATGAATTTTCAGAAATCAGAAATGAAATAGGAAATTTTTAATTCTTTCCCGCGATATACGAACAACACAAATTAATTAAAAGTTCATTAACTAATCAGTTTTAATTAGTTTTGATATTGACTAAAAAGAAAATAGTACATTAAATTTTAGTTAACATATTTTCTTGTTTTATCTTATAAATAGATGTTGTTTGCACCGTGCTGAAATATTATTTAGAAAGCTATTTTTAACGGGAAAGGGGTGAGCTTTCTAACTATTCTGCACTTTCATCTAACAATTTAATGAAAAAAAGGGGGAGGGGAGTTGTTTTACTATAAACATAGATTCGAAAAAGTTGTCAAAAATCTAATATATAACAAATAAATGTTATCAAAGGCAAGATAAATTACTTTTTCTACCTAACTGGATAAGTTTTTAGTGTTTTTAGTTAATGTAAAATGTTTATTCGGTTCGAAAATCATAGTGTTTATCGATATATTTGAAAAAGACAAATGGCGGCGAGCTCGCAATTGAATACGTTAAGTTTGGGAAAATAAGTTCAAACTAAAAATACTATACAAAATACTGTTATAAATTCACTCAGTATATGTTACTGTGACGTAGGCTGACATATATTGAATGTGTTTCTAATATTATTTTGTAATACAAACCTTTACATTTTTATGGTATCTTTTTTTTGGGGGGAATGGGGTGTTTTACTATACACAGATTCTAAAAACTATACACCATAATAAACATGTTACATAAATTAGGAACACTAAAAACATATCCGATTAGGTAGAAAAGTAACTTATCTTGCCTTTGATAACATTTATTTGTTATATATTTGTTCTTTGATAACTTTTTTGAATCTACGTGTACAGTAGTACAAACCCAAAATTTAATTTAACTTGGAAATACTATTTAAAATACATGTGTGTACACTGCACAAGCACCCTTATTATTATCATAATAATAAAAATAATAAAACTGGTGTAGATGACATCGACTGGCGCCACACCAACTTGTTGTAAAGGGTCAGGGAGGATGGAAAGATCAAGGTGAGAGAGTACTAAACAAATCTCCACTGAAAGTGTGCAGTTCAAATCTGGTACCTTGGGGAGGCATTTTATCACCCAAACCCCAGGAACATCAATGACCAATGCCAGCAAGAAATCAGTGATAACAGTTGTTGCGATAACATGTAATCATCTGCACAAGTGGTCAAGAGGTGGAGAACACTGGAAATCTGACTTGTTGTCACTTGGTCTCCAGGGAACACCACAGGTTACTGCCAGTGAGCGATCACTGATGATGGCCTTTGAGACAACTCCTAATGAGTGAAATAATAATAATAATAATAATAATAATAACATCCCTTCCCAAATTCACCATGACCCTGATTTAATATCGCCGATGTTTACTATATTTTCTTAGTTTTTAACCAATGTTCACATTATGATATGATTGTCTTTTAGTAATTATATGAACTTCATTTCCATATTCATGTATTCTGCTCTGATATGAAGATGAAGACTATAGCGGAGTATAGGATTCCTAACCATGTAATTGATGAAAATACGCTACACATTTTGATGAAAAACATGGGGAAAAAATGGACATAGAAGAACAGAAAACAAAAACTATATATAATCTTGTGGGGGAAAATACAGCTTCCCAATAAGGAGCACTCTGGATAAGAACAAAAATAATCTCAGTCATAAAAGATTTCTCCACCAACCGAGAACAGAAAAGGTGAAGTGTAGTATCAAAACAGATACTACACTGTTGGGTTTATTTGCTTCCCCACTGAGCAAATTAGGCACAAGGCCGTTTTTTAATGTGGAGATAGGGGGAGGGAAAGGGGGGACCAGCTCCCGAGAGGTGGGAAATTGGAGCTGGATTAGTAACTGTTGGTATGAAGGGTTGCCCCTTCAGTGACCAAGGTCAGATATGTGGGGTTACCCCCACATATGGTCTTTGCTAGTCATAGCTTGCAGCATCTGTTGGAACAGATACTACACTGTGATCTTGTTCCGAAAGCCAAGAAATGTTTGTGTTTAATATGTTTCTTTAATTGTTTGTTCCCTAAACTCATAATTCAGCTTTATCATTATTAGATTGTATATTGCTTTAAAATTACGTAATTTTAAAGCAATATTTATATTTTATATTGAATAAAGTTCAGTTTCATTGCTAATGGTTCCTTTTATTTTCGTTTTTGTTAACATGTTTTAAATCTTTTTAAAAATGACCTCATATAGTATCCTACAGTGATAGTTTGACAAATCTTACCCACATTGCTTGCAGGCATTTTTCAGTTAACAGGCCATCTATATCTCGATGGTTGTGGTGTAACAGACCAACGAAAATGCTATTTCAAACTTAAGTGCGACAGACCAACGTAAAATCTATCTTTAACTTACATGTAACAGAGCAATAAAAATACTTTTCCAATCTTAAGTGTGACAGGCCAAGGAAAATGTTACACAGGAACGAAAATGCTACCTTAAACTTAACTGCGACAGACCAACATAAAATGCTATTGTAACCTTAAGTGTGAGAGACCAATGGAAATACTATTCCATTCTTAAGGTTGACAGACCAACGAAAATGCTATTTCAAACTTAAGCGTGACAAACCAGCGAAAATGCTATTCCAACTTAAGTGTGACAGACCAACGTAAAATGCTATTGTAACCTTAAGTGTGAGAGACCAATGGAAATACTATTCCAATCTTAAGGCTGACAGACCAACGAAAATGCTATATCAAACCAGCAAAATGATGTAGTATCCACAACAGATCGACATGCTGTTTCATAAAGATGCTCGGGCGTATCTAAGCTAAATTGCGTCCATTGAATCAGTGAGATTAGAGATAAAAATTATATTTCCGCCTAAAGAATGACAAACTGCCGAACGAACCTAACCTCCTATATTGATATGGCCAATCAATCAACACAAATATTCACTTCATCACCGTCCAGTAAAGTGAGTCGTGTTTTCTAATCATACAGAAATTCCAAGAAACCCACTTCCTTAATGAGTGTGTGTTACCATAAGCGTATCAATTACACACTAAATGTTTCAGATGGATATTACGTTAAGTAGTTCTGAACGCACGGTAGAGTTCCTCTTTAAGAACAGTTTTCCGATTTAATATTGTTTTAATGGCGCTTTTAGCAGCAATAAAAAAACATTATCAACTAGGCCCATTGGTATCATGGTGGCCCATGTAACCGTTAGTGATTTAGATAAGGTTTGTCTAATCCATATTACTTCCTGTCACTTATAACGATTGGTAAATTAAAATTCGGCACGATTAATTAGGAAAGTAAGGTTTTAAAATATGCTTTTGCCTGGGAAGTGTGTAGAAAAAATGTGTCATTTTAATGATTTTAATTTGTAAATTTTTGAGCGTGTCAATTGTGTTCATAAAACTTTGAAAGGTCAGCATAAGTTACCAAAAATGATCAACTTGGGTTGAATTATTAAAATTCAATAATCTTGTTTAAGGAATTTTTATTTTTAAGCTTTGAAATGTTAGGATAGTGGTAGTGGCGGTGTTGGTGATGATGATGATGATGATGATGATCATCATCATCATCATCATCATCATCATGATAAATATGGCCAAACCATTGTAAAACTTAGTTTGCTTTGTAATTCCGAAAGGTCACAGTATCTAAACGCAAACCAAGGGAAGGTTAAGGAAAATATGGGGAAAGTGATAATAAGTAAGTATGGGCAAAAATGTCCGAAAAAAAAAAACAAAAAAAAAAAAAAGCAAAAAAAACAAAAACAAAACAAAATAAAACAAAAACAAAATAAAACAAAACAAAGTAGACTTCTATGTTTCTTAAAAAATGCTTATCATAATTAATTTTTTTCTTTTTAGTTTACATCTAAATTTTCATTGTGTTTGAAAATAACAGATCAAAGTTAATCTTTCAAAAGGAAAAATGAATATTTACGCGGTATAAAAAAATTTACAGTGAAAATTATCAAAAAAAAAAAAAAAAAAAAAGAAAAGTTTTGTTTTTCGAATTTCGAGTGCTAGTAAATCAACTTTAAAAATCTTTGGAAAAATGATTATTCATTTTCTGAAACTATTTCAACAATAATTAGTAACTTATACTTTTAGGATGCTGAATTAAAGAAAATGTAATATTTTTAAAGGTAAAAAGTGAATAATAAAAAAGGCGATTTACGGTATAACTCTCGCAAATAAATATAATATAAATGCATATAATAAATCTATAATATAATTCTCACCTGTCTGTTTAAATGTCTGTGTGTGTATGTATGTCTGCCTAAAACTTTCGCCAGAGATGACGGATTTCATTTTCATTAAGCTCGATCCTTCAGACGACAAATATAAAAAAAATGTGGCTAAAAATATTAATTCCTTCACCTTCAACTTGGCACTTTTCTACAAAGAGGGGTCGCTTTTTTCGCCGATATTTTCGAAAGTCATCCCCTCTTTTCGATTGACTAGTCTTAATTAAAACTGTCGCCACTTCCGGTTCGGTTTTACGATGAACGCAACGGCAAAGACGTCACTTTTTTTCTTCACGTTCTTTTCCTCCGTCACGGTACGGGTTCAAGCCTGCTTGCCTAGTACTTTTTTTTTGTTCAACACACACCTACAAACATCCTGGCAACGCCGGGCACCCAGACTAGTTTATAGTATAAAAGGTAAAATGCGTGTGCGTGTGTGTTTGTATGTCTGCCAAAAACATTCGACACACACGACGGACCCTAACGAGATTGGTATAGTTTTGAAGCTCGGTGTCTCGGACGACAAATATCGAAAAATTGGGCAAAAAACATTAATTCTTTCACCCTCAAGTGGACAGTTTTCTACAAGGAGGGGGGTCGCTTTTTAGTCGGCATTTTCGCAATTCATCATCTCCTTTTGATTGACTACCCTTAATTTCAACGCTCGTAACTTCCGGTTTCGCCATGGACGCATCAGCTAAGACATTACGTTTTTTCACACCTTCTTTGCCTCCTTCACGTTACGGGTTCGAACCTGCTTACCTACCACTTTTTTAACACCTCTCTCCACCCAGGCTGCTTACTATTGTTTTGGTTCCCTCTCCCCCGGCTACTACCACTTTTTTTAACACCTCTCTCCACCCAGAGTTTTTTTACTACACCACCTCGATACATTCGGACAACGCCGGGTACCCCCACTAGTATAATATAAATGCAAAATTATTTTTTACAAAATATGGATTACGGGAAGTTTAATAATTTCGTTTAATTAGTTTAATTTTGTTGTAATAAACACGGAGTACTTATTTAATTGGAATATTTTTGAATGTACAAAAGAAAGAATTTATTTTTCTCTAAAATGTTTCATCTTTAATTTGCTTTATTTTTTTTTTATCCAATAATACTCTAAAATTAATGATGACGTCTGTTTACCAATATTTTTTCTTAGACTTTGAAATAAAACGTTTGTAAAATGTTGTTCAAAAAGGCAACTTAAGCAATTACATTAATCGATTTATTCTTAAATTTTATTATAATTAATAAATAAGCTAAAAAAATTCTTTATTAATGATTAAATGGAATTCAGATCTGAAAAAAAAATGATTATTTATTTTTATTTTTTTCTGTTCTATTCACCCATATTTCTTAAAATAAACCGTTAGTAGAAGTCATACCGTTTTTTTTTTTTTTATTATTTTTTCTTAGCATCCCCCGGGATCTCAATTTTTTGCAAGTTTTAAAATTTTCAAGATTAAAAAAAAAAAAAAAAAAAAAAAAAATTCGTACGCTTACGTTTACACGTTCATGCGTACAAGGGAAATATGGTATTTCATTAAAAATTTTCCAAGAAACTGTTATCATGAAAATCACGTAAAATATTTTTTGCAATTATATTATTTTTCTGGTGGTTGAAAATATTCAATAAACAAGGTTGAATTCATTGATAATATCGTTAGTTTAAGAAGTTTGTTTTTCAAGTTATATTGATTTCATTAACACAGACTTGGGGGGGGGTCATAATTTTCCTGAAATAATTTGTAACATCTACGAGGCTTTATTTTCATAAAAAAGCAAAAATAAATTAATGCATTTTTTAGTACTTAAAACTATAAGAAGTTCAAGTGTAATGTGGACAGACATCTTGTTGCTCATCTCCCTTCATAATGTCCCTGCAACTTATGTCCCCGATAGTAGCCCCTTACTTTCAAGTGGCACTGTGCCTTGTTTGGGATGAAAATTGAATAATTAAAAAAGTGTTTTTTGTTTACATAAAATAATACATTTTCACTAAGATTAAAAACAAAATGTGTTCATTATATTCTGTGATCGTTAATTAATAAATACTGAACATTTCATTAAAATTAATTGATTTCCTTAATTTTGGTGAATTTTAAAGTGAAGGGAGGGGACCAAAATATTTATACAGTTTGGGGATGGCCCTTCATTTTGCGAAAAGAATGGATTTGAGAGAAAAGGAAATAAATAAATAAAAAAAAACAATCAAATAGATGAATTAGTTTGGAAGTCAATTTTTAAAAGTCGTCCAACACATGGCAGCATATAAAACAAGTATTAAATCGATGATGACGATGTTTGGTGTTACAGAATATGGCCAGACTATTGTAAAAACATAACCTGCTTTGAAACTCCAAAAGGTCACCACATCTAAATGCAAACCAGAAAATACAAAGTTCATTATAGGACAAGCATCATTTAGGATCCAATTAATTTGAGAGGGTTATTCCTAAGAATGGGGGGGGGGCGGAATCAAGCAAGTTTGAACTAAATACCAAATAACATTGAAAAGTCAATCTCCCCTTTCGGTAATTTGTAATTTGACATGAATATTCATGCGAAAATTGAGGCTACGAAAACGGAGAATAATTTTATCGTTTCAAAAGTGATTAATAACATAAATGCCAACCATTGCAAATGGGTGTCGTTTTACTAAAACAAAGCAGCCGCTCATGCGCAAATAGTCATTAAGGTTATATCGGACCAGTAGGCGTTGCTATGAAACGAATAGGTCTTGCATAATAAGATAATAAAGATATTACTGCAAATTAATTGAAGAAGAAAAATTATATCAGAAACCAAAATGATCCGTGCAATAATGCCCTAAGGCAATTTTATGTCCGTAACTTACGTACGTTATCACCTGTTACCACTTTTATTTTAAAGATGGGATCACCCGATTACCCAAGATGCAGTGTTAAAAAAAAAGACAAAAAAAACAACAACAACAAACGTAATGTTGACCATTGTATAAAAACATAATCTGCTTTGTAATTCCGAAAGGTCACAGCATCAAAATGCAAACCAAGGGATGGCTAAGGAAAATATGGGGGTGGGGAGTGATAAGAATGGACTTGAGAGAAAGAGGTGGTGGTGAATAAAAATCTGACCAAATAGATGAGTTAGTTTGGAAGTACATTTTTAAAGCCGTCCAACACATGTAAAACGGAAATTAAAAAAAAGATTAAAAAAAAAAATAATAATAAACAACAACAACAACAACAACAACAATATTAAGATTAATACTACTAATAATATTAAGATTAATAATAATGCTGCATAATTATGTTGTCATACCGGTTCCCTCTAGATCACCAAAGTTAAGCAACGTTAAGCCTGGTCAGTACTAAACTAGGTGACCGTTTAGGGAATTCCAGGTGCTGCATGTGCTCTCTGCTTCTGTCGACATTGTTTCCAGTCGTCCTGGACATCTTCTTGCCACTGGACTCAAGCAGTGCCAATTCAGGAGAGTTATGGTCGGAGATTGCGCAACACTTGCCTCATAATTATACGTGCAGCGCCCCCTACAGGGGGTATCCATTGTCTTTCGAGACTGTACAATGACGGCTAATGATGATGCTGCTGATGATAACGATAGGCATTAAATTGATGACAATGATGATTTTGATGATTATGATATACAATGTTTTACAATGTTAAATATTTCCAATATTTAACCTGAGATTCAAAGCGTTCTTTTTACAAACGAGTCATCGCTTATCAAAACCTGTAGGCCACTCGGGAATAATGGTTATTTTAATAGAGAAAAGGTAGTTTGCTTGAAGCATTACTAGTAAATAGATATGGAAAAGTATAAGAAAGCTATAGTTGTATTGGCGTGACATATAGATGTAGTATTGGGAATCCCAGTTTAAATGCTATCTAGGTAGTTGTAGAAATAGCAAGTTATATGGGTATATTTTTGATTCCCATCAGCAAGTTTAGTGGGGTTACGGAAGCTTAGATTTGACACTCATCAAACTCAAGTCACCTTTTGTCAACCTAGATAGAATGCACCGGAAAGTAGGGGTGATGTGCACCGGAAATTAGGGGTAACGGGAATTGTGGTCGTAGGTTTCTGGTTGGCGACCACGTGGGCTGGAGTTGGTTTTTGACTGCAGATGAAGCAGACGTGACATTAGGGTCTCTCCTCTGACAACCATGGGTTCGAGACATAGGCTTGCCTTTTTAATAAAACAAATTGAAGCTTCAAATCCATCTTGTGTTATCGATGCATCTGCAGCAGTAAGTGCCACTCCCCATGAGATGGCAGTCCAGCGACAAGAAGATATCATCCGCTGGACAAGGCAAGCAGGTATGTACACATTATATATTTGTACATACACGTCGAGACTCTTCAAGGCAAGAAACTGTGTAAGGATAGAGCATATACACACCAGCATAAGTAAGAACATATATGTAAGAACACAAAGACTTTAAAAGTACCCTTAAAAGTAAAAGAAAACATAAAAGAGAATAGCAGCAGGAACGCTCAATAATAATAGTAAATAATAGTAAATAATTAAATAGAAGGACGCAAAAGACCATTTTTAACATAAACAAAAATGGACAAACGATAGAAGGTTTTATTTGTTTTGTTTTTTTATTTAACTTCGTATATCCATTTATTTTTCAAGATAATCACAATACAAATAAGTAAATATGAACTTACTGCTTGTTGTAACCGAGAAATGGAGGTCTTAATATTTCGAGATATCTGTTTTTCTGCTTTACGATATTTCAATGTTTTTCCTTTTTCTAGGAACATTCTTTGGTCCATTTTCTTTTGAAAAAGAGATGTTATCTCGAAATATTAAGACCTACCATTCTGGTTACATCAAACATTAAGTTCATATTTACTTATTTGCATTGTGATTTGTTTGTCCATTTTTGTACATACGTCACGCTAATACACCAGCCGGTTCACTGCATTGCTATAGCCTTCTTATACTTTTCCATACCAATCGTTATTTTATGAATGGTATATAGATTAATTTAAATTTTAAAATCAGATTATTAATCTATTTGGACTCATGTTCTAAAATAACTATTATGATTTATAAACAATATTAAATAGTTTACAAGATTTAATCTGTGCCGCAATCAATTTATTTATATTTGGGTACTAGTGCACCCTTTCAACCAGACGTAACTCAGCGATCGCTTGGCTTTCCCCGGAGCATGACGTCAACAGCCGGATTATTCCGAGTGTCGCTGATGAAATCATAACAACGCTACCTAAAAGAAAACAGCAAAATTTTTAATTTTTATTAACTGTGTGAAGAAAAGTTATAAGTGTTTTTTTGTTGTTTTTTTTTTTAATAAATTATTTTAAGCCAATGTTTTCAAGAAAAGAACAAATATTTAAAAAAAAAGTTTGTCTGAAAACGTTAATTTAATTTTTTTTAAGATGGAAAATTGGGAGAACTTTCTTTTGTTTTCAAATATATTTTTTTTGTTTGTTTATGAAGGAAAATTGGAAAAAAAGCTTTCTTTTTTGTTTTTTTAATTTTTTTTAAAGTTCCACTTGCTTTCTAGGGGTATTTGGATTATGGTTAGGGTCAGGGTCTTTTTTACACATTATTTTTGCAAGTATTTTCTGGTAAACAAAGTTAAAACAAAAGTGGGTGGGTTAGTTTTTTTTTTTTTTTTGCCGAGATTCAGCCAATTTCTCGTCTGCTGCTCAGGAGTAGCACTCACATGCATGCGCATCGAGTTGAAACTTAATACGTAGCGTTGTGATTGACTGATCACCATGTTACGTCAGACGGCCAGTAAATCCGACCTGTTGATGTCATGATCTGGAGAAAGCCGAGCGAACGCTGAGTTACGTCTGATTCAAAGGATACACTAGTACCCAAATTTGAAATCATCCCCTGAAGATGGGAAATTTAATGAAAAATGTAGTATGGTACATGTAGATAAGTATCGTTTCCTATGTATTATTAATATGCCTCGTAAAGATATTGACGAGTCTATTTGTACAGACTGTTTACCTTGTTTTTGATTTCAGAATCGTTTTGCAATGTTTTACCTTTTAGTATCATTATAAACGAACACGTGTGTTCAGATGAATTGCTTATGCATAAATGAGTAACAGACTTTGTGAAATAATAATCATTATCGACTGTGAGTTTATTTTCGAAAGGGCTCTGTTCGAAATTCTGTGCAGACTCCTGAGTTCGACAGAAAGATTCCCAAGTTCGACAGAATGATCCCTGAGTTCAACAAGATACACATTAAGAAGGTCGGAGGTTACATCAGCTGAAACATTGTGAAGATAACACTCAAGATGAGAACAGCGGTCCAAAAACAATAAATAATATAAGTAATCAATCACAATTGCACAGAAGTTCAAACAGAACCCATTATTTAATCCACGGAGGTAAAATATTCTCGTTCTGTCAGCCATGACTAGGTAGAAGTTTTTAGTAATTTGCAATTGTATTAGTAATGCTGAGGATTGAACCTTCAACTTCCCGAAGAGTGTCACTTACAACTCAATTTTTATTTAGCACTTTATCTGTTACCAAGGATGGAATACTGTTGCCACATCTGGGTAGGAGCTGCTAGAAAGGACTTGTCCTGCCTTGATAGAGTTCAAAATAGACTTCGTAGCCTCATAGGAGATGTCCTTTTCTCTTCCTTGCAACCTCTATCTCACAGAAGAGATGTTGCGAGTTTGTCTCTGATGTATCGTTATTTTCATGGAAAGTGCTCGACTGAGCTTCAATCTATGGTCCCCCCTCGCCAAACTTTCACAAGAAACACTCGTCTAGCTGTAAACACTATCAATAATTCCCCCACTCTGTATCTGTGTCTAAACCTAAACGTAGATTCCATGAACAAAGCTTCTTTCTTAGAACTGCACGCCTGTGGAATTGTCTTCCGTTTTCCTGCTTTCCAGCTGACTACAATATGGTTGTCTTCAAGTCTAACGTAAATAAGTTCTTGATGAGCCGTTCCATATAAGTTATCAAATTTACCAAATTTTCATTACTAATGATTACTATATTGTCCAATTTCTACTGTACACTCTGTAACCCTTATCCTTGAGTGGCCTCTTGGCCTTGATAATGTGGTGATGCCTATGTAAAAAAAAAAAAAACCCACCTGAAGAAGGTCGGCGGTTATATTAACCGAAACATTTGTGAAAATAACACTCAAGATGAGAACAGTAGTCCAAATAATACAAATTAGCAATCGTTATCTAAAAAAGTTCAGAAACATAATCTCATTAGTATTTAATGTATTTTACAATGCATCCCCCCCTCATTTTTTAAACAAATTTATGGCTAATAGAATAGCAACGCAAACAACTTTTTTGTTTATGAAGTTTTGTTTTTTTAGTATTTATTTACATTTTTCATATTGAAATATTAAGGAATTATTTTGGTTGTTCATGAATGCCTGGAAGTGATTTAAACGTCTAGAAGTTTTTTATTTTTATTTTTTTTTTCATAAATTAACCATATTTAATCCTAATATCACCAATCATTTTATGCGCAGTTGTAGCAGTCTCATTTTATGTGCCATTAAAAGCATTAAAAAAAGATTATGTTTATATTCTAAAACGTGATATACTATTTGTTTTGAACAAGGACGAAGATATTATTAATGGCCGACTGTGACTTATAGTTTGCAATGTTCACGTGTTATAACCATGAATTATGACTAAGCACATGCGTTTGTTGAATCAAGTTAAAAAAACAAAACAAAAAAAAAAACGGAATAAAAACTGTGAAACTAGCAGGCTGTCCGGCGTTGCTTACTTTAAGATACGCTTAAATATGATATTTTAATTCATGTAGATAACGTATCTATTATTACAGAGACAATTCTCTATCGATTATTATGTTGAATCTAATATATAGCAGTGATATCAAAACTATAGATATATGAGACAATAGGAGTGGAAAATGAATTCACAAACACTATATATTGGAAAATATAGAATAAGTCATTTATTTAATAAGGATATATATACATTTATTTGGGAATATAGGGGACTCTTTATACCAAAGTATTTCGAAGCCAAATGCTTCTCATCAGAAGAGTAGAGAAGGTGCTAGATAACATAATTGGGATGTGACGTTTAGCGAGGGATTCATCAGGAACTAAATAAATAAAATTTTATTTATTTAGTTAGTTCCTGATGATTATGTCACCTAGCCCCTTTTCTACTCTTCTGATGAGAAGCATTTGGCTTCGAAATACTTTGGTATAAAGAGTCCCCTTTATTTCCAAATAAATGTGTGTATATCCTTATTAAATAAATGACTCATTCTATATTTTCCAATATATAGTGTTTTTGAATTCATTTTCCACTCCTATTGTCTCCTATATATATATATAATATATATATATATATATATATATATATATATATATATATATATATATATATATATATATATATATATATATATATATATGTGACTAAGGTGCCATCAGCTAGAATCGAAACAAAAACATACAATTCTTCACCTTATTCTTTAGTCTCTGAGCCACGTTCATAAGCGTAAACATGAGGCCACAGCCAAGATTGAACTCACTAGACGAGTTTGTAGTGTAATTCAAATCTCGTTCGTAGCTGAATACTTGATGCTTCGCCAGGGCTATCAAGGATATTTTTTATTGTGACACCATCACTAGACGGGTTACCTACCATGACTTAAGAGAGGCTCATCTACTCTTAAGCAAGAGAAGAATAGACCAGACCAGTTTTCCAACCTGGTATTTTACCTCGTGTTACATCCTGTACCTCGCCTTCTCAAATGGTCACCCATCTGGTACTGGCCAGACTCAGCGTTACTTAACTTCGGTGATGTGGTGTAATTGTGCCGTGCATATATATATATATATATATATATATATGTTTGTACATGGGAGAGAATCTACCACATATGTGTACGCAGTGTGATAATGTGTAGAAGTGAAATTTAAACAAGCTAAGGTTGATTATATGCGTTTTATGGAGATAAATTATATGAGAATGATACGATGACTATGTAACGTGAGTCTTAAAGACAAAGTTAGATCTGATGACCTCAGAGGACGATTATATCTGAAGAGTATATGGAGACATGTGGAGAACAGGAGACTTAGTTGGCATGGAAAAAAAGTTGGCATTGAAAAAATTGAAGAGAGTTCTTGAGTTAGTAAATGTAAGTAAAAGAACAGTTGAGATAGCAGGGTCACTTGGCAGCGGAATGTTAAAGAAAACATGGGAGGAAGTGATAAGGACGGATTTGAGAGAAAACGGGATAACTTCTTCTCCAAGTCTGACAAATCCAATATATAAAAGGGATATATCTCTGTCTGTCTGTCTCCATATTTTCAAACTCTATATCCTCCAAAACTAAAAGTCACAAAGTGGCGCTAGGCGTCTCAAATGATTGGATTTTTTTACTGACCGTTCTTTGATGGTCTTTAGCTGGTTAAAATCGTTTTAAGGGGGTCAAAAATTGGGTCAAAATTTTAAAAAATCGTTATACATTTTGTACATTCATCTTAGTTTATTTTAAATTTTTATTTTTAATCAGTTCGTGTGTCCAGTTGGTACAGTGGTAACGTCACCAGCTTTGACTGCTACAGTTTCAGTCTCGATTCTAACTGATAGCACCCAAATACTTTTCTTTTACTTTTGTAAGCACGACTCTATAATAATATATACGAAATCTGGACAAATTAAAATATCATATTTAAGCGTATTTTACGCCCGCTAGTAGTTTATAAATGTAATCGATATTTGGATAATGTCAAACATTGTAAGAATAAAAAAAATGAAATAATAATCAATGTTAACTGTTATGATGTTCGAATTGTGTGGTTTACTTAGCAGACACAATAATGTAGTGTCACATTATTTGTATACAAGCGATATAGAGGTGATAAAGCCTGACTATGCTAATTACTGTATTAGCCATATCAACCATATAACATTTCCTGGAATCTTATACAGATCTATGGCATCTTCGCCATTCTCTGCCATTAAAGATTTTTCCATATTCAATAAAGATCCTGTGACGTCAATTTATCATGGTGTTCAAATATGTGATTCACCTAGCAGAGATGCTAATGGGTGATTATTGTATACAGACTATAGGCAATAAGGCTCGGCATAACTACTTCTCAGATCACCAGGCAACGTTGACCCTGGTCAGCAACAGATATGTGACCATTTAGAAATATCAGGCGCTGTATGTAAGAGGACCTCGACACCTGCCTGCAAGAACTGCAAAAGCCTAACGTCATCATCTCCCTTGACTGGGCTATACATGTGACTGAGGACTGTTTGTGAATTTAAATATATTCTGAAACTTTTTTCGTTTTATTTGGCATTTAAAAATAAGAGTCGTAAGAATTCAACCTCTCTCAGTAAACCAAGTATTTGGGAAGTTATTTATCTCTCTCCCACGTCAGGAAGATGTGATACAAGGATCGAAAAGTGGGCTCGAGGAGCCAGCATCCTAGAGGAAGAGCACTCTGGCCTGCAAAAAATGCCTGGACAGCCCCGTCAGCATTTCACGATAGCAATAAACTAACCTCTTCTCAAAGAGAGAAGGCCCTCTAGAATTCCACAGGACTAGCAACATACGGCAGCTAACAAGGAAAAGGCAATTTCAAAAATGGCTTAGACTCTGTTAGCTACGGGAAAATATTTTTTAATATTTTTTCTTGGTTCTCTGTAATATTTATAGCATTTACATATATATTTTCCATTAGTTTTATGCTTGATAAGCAAATTGATCACTACAAATTGTGCATTTTGATGCATTCTTATCCTTGAGTAGATATCCATGTGTTAAGTTACGTGTGTGCCCAACTTGGATCCGGGTTAGCACTCTATCATTGGTCCTTGTGGCTTTGGGCCAAACCCATGTTTGACTTTCATAAAGTTTGGTGTATTAATGGCTATTCCATATTTTCATATTTCTGCCATTTTCTTGTTTCTTTTTCTTTTCTTTTTTTTTTTTTTTAACTCACAGACTAGCAGAGTTATCTGGTGTTACCGAGGCCATAAGAACTAAATAGAAGCAGTTAAATAGTGTGTGCAACATCCTTATATTAAAACTCCTATCTTTTCCTCTCTCTGTCATTTTCACCATCCTTCTACCAACATCTTATTTCACCTCTGCCCAACCAATTTTTCTCTCTCTTGTTTTAATGTATTGAAAAAAAAATGTAATTCATTTACTATAGCTATTCCTTTAAATACTGTCATCTTACATTTACTACTTTCGGATAATGCTAAGTAGAACAAAACACAATGATTGCCGAGTAATTCCGTTTGCGCCACCCGTATTCACAATAATATGAAGAGAAATTATGTTGATAATGAAAATAGTCCAAAGAGATTAAAATGTGATACCATAATTTACATTTTATTTTTTTGCTCTCGGACAAGTCTAAATAGAAAAAAAAAAAAAAAGATTCTATTACCCCCCCCCACACAAAACACAATAATATTATTATGTTTCTGATTTTTTTTTTTAGATGAGTATTGATTATTTGGATTATTTGGATTCTTTGGACTACTGTTCTCATCTTGTTATTTTCACAATGTTTCGGTTGATGTAACCTCCAACCTTCTTCAGGTGTATCTTGTTGAACTTGTGATTTTTTTTTCTGTTGAACTTTGAGAGATTTTTTTTTGTTGAACTCTGGAATCTGTATGGAATTTGGAACGGAAGCCTCTATTTAATCCATGGGAGTAACATGCTTTTGTCCCGTCAGCCAAGTGAAATTCCTAAGTAATTCGCAGCTGTATTTTTGGGTGTCGCCTGCACTGAGGATTGAACCCTCAAACCCCAGAAGAGTGTAGCTTTTACAACTCAATTATTAACAAGCATTCAATCCACTCTGCCATCAGTAGTGCAGTGGATAGAGTACTTGGCCCTACTACTACTACTACTACTACTACTACTACTACTACTACTACTACTAACAATAATAATTAAATGCATACATTAATGTTAATAATAACAAATAGAACAAAAGTTTTGATGATTATTCTATATTTTCATAATTTCTTGACATTTTCTTGCGATTTTTTTTATCCTAATAATACAACATTTTATCTCATTTAAAAAACAAAGTGAACAATTGCAACAAGGTTTTTTTATTAAAATAAAATCAATAATCATAAATTTTTCTGTTGATTTAGGCATAAAGCCTGAATCATTTCTTTGTTGGGGAGCAGGGTTAGGGTCGATTGTCATCCAATTTTGTCAAAAACTAATGGACTTACCCAAAGCTAGACACTTTCACCAAAATACCACATTCACTCTGTGGCTTGATCTTACTTAGAGGAATGATACTCCATTTGCTTTAAAAGAAGTTTTTTTTTTAATCAATATATCAATCCAAGGAAGTAGGATAACATTTATTGGTATTAAATAAAAAAACAAATGTAGATTGGTAGAGCCCTCCCAACCCTCTGCTAATTTGTAGGCTGCCCACTGTTTTCCTGGTGCTCCGGAAACAAGCAGGTTGGTTTCTAGATGGGAGTGGGAGCTAAGTGGGATATTAAAAATAAAACAGATCGGGTGGAATATGGGAATAGATGGTGTCCTCCAAGTGTTACAGGAAAAGGGCTGTCCCCTTTCCATGTAAATAAGAAGAACATTAGATAAGTGAAAACGAGATTAGGATAAGCTTAGAATCGAACCTTGTAAGCAAGATTAAGAATTGGAATGTTAGAACATAAGGCTATTAATTCTGAATATTAAATATGTCAGTAAAAGAATGAACAATGAAAATTAAAAATATATTGTTAAAAAATAGGTTAGGTTAAAAATAGGTTAGGAGAGGATTCTTTGTTTGCAGAAGTGTGTTTTGGACAAACATGCATAGCCACGTGAATTAGTCACGTTTGAAAAACACACTTCTGACGTCATAGACAAACGACGATTCTCCATATAGTTCTATGGGTTCGAATTTCAGAGCCAGTCTGAGCAGATCAGACAGTCAGAGAGAGAGAGAGAGAGAGAGAGAGAGAGAGAGAGAGAGAGAGAGTTGAGAGTCAGTCAGTTGGCAGTCAGTGGTCAGCTGACCCTTTGGAAGCGAAGGGTAAAAGATTAACCATGTAGATCCAAATTTGAATTCCTGACGTCATCAGCATTCGACCGCTCCAATGAATAAAGCATCATCATTGTGTTTTTGTAAAACTGTTGTTATGTGTCATCTTTCAACATTCAAAAGGTAATGTGTTAAGCATCTTGTAATGAACATTGTGTAACCCTTACAAGATATGTATCTTCCCTCCATATGTATTATAAGAACTGTGCATCTCTCGTCCTCTCTAAAATGTGTTAAGAAGAAACATCCCAACTGTATAAATGTGTGTGTGTGTCTCTCTCTCTCTCTCTCTCTCTCTCTCTCTCTCTCTCTCATCATCGTCATTCGTGTATTATATGGCCCCAATATGAACTCTCCGTCTCTCTTCAATATGAGTCTCCTGCTATTCAACACAAGTTATAGTACTAGAGTTTAGGGGTGACTGGGAAGGAGGATCGTTTGTACCTACAATAGCTTTTATATTTGTTTTATTACCTACATTTGATATAAAAAAAAATATATATATATTTATGAGAAATGTTCATTTTGTTATGTAAATTCTAGTGATGGGACGATTCTAATATTTTTCCCAATTCCGATACAATTATCGATTCTGTACTAAATTTCCGATTCCGATACAATTACCGATTCCGATTCTTTATAAATCTCTAAATAGTTGTTATTTTACCCCAATTACCGTAAAAACATATGCTGAATGTGGAAATATTTTCATAGACAAAAAAATATACTTGCGGAAATCATCTGTTTATCTTAGTTTTAGTAATAGTTAAAAAACAATAAATATTTATTATTTTATAATTATTACCAACAAAGGAAGATTTTGCTTTGAACATATTCAAATAAAAAAATAAAGACAAAAGAATCATTTTGGCATCGGAAAATCAATACAAATTTTTCCGATACCGATTCCGATACCCCCAAATATTCCGATTTTTCTGATTCCCGATTCTGATTCCGATTAATCGTCCCAACACTAATAAATTCATCATAGAATGAACCTCCATTTCACAACCCGTGCAAAAAATTGGAAATCTCTAGGATTTAGTTCAGTGTTAAGAACAAAATGGGGTATAGGGCTTAAAGAATTTCAAAAATTAAAGCTGATTCTAAAATGGGTGATATTTTATAGTAGTGGCACTCATCCCTAGGTGGGTTGAACCAGCTTCCTCCAGAGGAGGAAGGGTAATGGAAATATGAAATTCACAAGCCGTCCCCAGTCGCTTGTATTTCCTGATCAGGAGAGATGATGATGTTAGGTTTTTGTAATTCTTGCAGGGAGATGTTTTTTTTCTTTTTACATAGGCATCACCACTTATCAAAGCCCGGAAGCCACTCAAGGACAAGGGGTAATGAGTGTACAGTAGTCAATGGAACAATATCATAGTAATCGTTTGTAGTGGAAAATTGGTAAATTAGATTACTTAAGGGGACAGCTCATCAAGAACTTGTTTACATTGGACTTGAAAACGACCATATTGTAGTCAGTTGGAAAGCAGAGAAGCAGAAGAGAGTTCCACAGGCATGCAGTTCTAAGAAAGAAGCTTTGTTCATGGAATCTATGTTTAGGTTTAGGCACAAATAAAGAGTGGGGAAATTATTGATAATAGTTTCAGCTAGACATGTGTTTTTCATGAAAGTTGGGTGAGGGGGGACCAGAGATTGGAACTTAGACAAGCAATGCCATGAAAATAATGATAAAGCAGAAGCAAGCTTGCAACGTCTCTTCTGTGGGGAAAGAAAAGGGCATCCCCCACTAAGCTACGAAGTCTATTTTGAACTCTGTCAAGGCAGGATAAGCTGCTTCTAGCAGTTCCTGCCCAAATGTGGCCACAGTACTCCATCCTTGGACGTATCTGGCTCTTATATAGATAGAGAATTGCATGCGCAGTAAGATATCTACTGGAGCAGTAGAAGGATCCCACCATTTTTATAGCGACCTTGGCAACGGATTTCATGTACATGTTTTATTTCAGATCAGGAGTAAAGGTCAGACCTAGAAGCTTGTCAAAAAATGGAGCCTCCTCAAGACGAGAGCTATTCATTTCAATTGATACCAGACAGAGATCTGAGCATTGGTGATGTAAAGATAGAAGCTTGGTTTTAGTTGCATTAAAATTAACCATTCATCTCTTTCCCCATTGTACTATGTGCTCAAGATAAGAGGAGAGAGAATCAGAGAGAACTTGGTCATTTACGGTCTTTGATGTGTTGCCATAGATGGTAGTGTAATCTATGAATGATCTTAGGATGTGTTTTGGGAGATCATTGATGTAGATCAGGAAGAAAGTTGGGCCCAGGATGGAGCTCTGAGAGACTCCAGCATTAATACTGTGAGCTTCTGATTCCTGCCCATCAACCACTACACTTATGAACCTATCAGAGAGAAATGATTTAATAATTGAGAAGACATTTCCAGCTATACCATAGCTGGGGATCTTGTGAAGTAGACATATATGCCATACCCCATCAAAAGCCTTGGGTATGTCAAGAGCATTGCTCTAGAAAGGAAGCCTCCATCGAGAGATTTGCTAATCCTATGAGATATAACCATTAACACATCTGCTGTAGATCTACCAGAACAGAAACCATATTGCATGTCACTAAGAAGGTTATTTTTGCTGAGGTGGTTGACTACTTCTCTATTTAACAGATTCTAGCAACTTACTCATGATGCACAGGAGACTTATTGGTCTATACTGAGAGGGAGATCACCTGAATTCTTAAATACGGTGCATGCTGATGAGGTTTTCCAGGATGTTGTGAAGCAGTTCTCCTTAAGACAACACTTAAACAGCTTTGTAAGTATGGAAGCTAGTTCTGGTTAAAGCTTTTTCAGCACTATAATTTGAATGCTGTCAAAAAAAGTGCTTTACTGGAATCAAGGTTTTTGATTAGCTTGGCAACACCATGCACAGATATTTGTATGTCGCATAGTGTTTTTTCAGATACACAAGTAAATATGGGGTATTGGTGGCCTTGATCGCATGGGGTAAAATTAACTGCAAAGTTCTTGGCAAAAAGTTTGGCTTTGTCTGATGCTATCGAGATTACCTCAGGTCGATTGATGATAGTTGGGATAGAGCACTCACTTCTGTTCAGGATCCTGTTTGCTAGTTGCCAAAACTGGTGGGAACGAAGCCGCTGCTCAGCTACTTTGGACTTGATGGACTGAGCATTTTATTACTCTTTTTCAGTGGTTGCTGGCATTCCTGAAAGCGGCTTTAATCTCAGTACATCTATTACGAGGCAGTTCCTCGTACATACAGCACTTGGTATTTCCAAATGGTCATCCATTTGGTACTGACCAGGCTCAACATTGCTTAACTTCGATGATTTAACAAGAACTGTTGTATGAATTCATTGCAAAGAAATTTTTAAAGTTTTGTAAGAACCAGCATTGCAGAATCAGAGTTGGAGGTGTTGGAAAAGATCGTAATTGGACTCGCAAGAATGCTAGAAGTAAGAATCGGAGTCAGATTTTTTAATCTCCAAAGAATCAACAGTTGTAAAACTTTATTAGAACCTTTAAGTTGGCACCAAGTTTGCATATTTGGAAATCCTAGAAGTCGGAGTGTGATCATATACCTTCTGTCTCTGGTAAGAACTCTGGCAAGAATTTTATTTGATCAGATTGTGTATTTTGTTCAAATTAGTTTTAAAATTTCCATCATGAATTTCTCATTTTCTCTTCTCTTTCATACAGAATTTCCCAGTTTTTTATGTTTTCATTCAGTTTTAGTATTTTTTTTTTCATATTTTTATTTTCATTTCGAGGTTAACATCAAAGATTTGAGTTTGAAAAGTAATTAATCTAATTAAAACGGTGTGAGTCCTAATATATACGCCTTCATTCACAGATGAAACAATGGATCAGATTGGGTTTTGAATCGGTGTAACTTTTCTAGAAAAATCATTAATATAATAAAAAAATAATAGTAAGAACAGAAACATAACAGATAATGACAAATGTTTGAACTTAGAAAAATATTTGCATTTTTTAATTAATTATCGTATCTACAGGGTGGTCAAAAAGTCAGGTAACATTTTAAAGAAAAACGATATTAGCAATACACGTATATTTAAGTACCATACATTGAAATATAAAATGAAACAAACATGAAATATGTTTATTTTGTTAATTGTCGTCCATTTCTCTCTATCAATCGCTGGAAGCGATTAACCACTGATTGTGTAACACGTGTAATCATGTCAGCTGATATCCGCGCAATCTCCTCTTCAATAAATAACTTTAAAGACGCTATTGTATCAGGCTTCTTGCCATAAACGCTATCCTTTACATAGCCCCAAAGCCAGAAATCAGGAGGGGTAAGATCCGGAGATCTAGCTGGCCATTCAACTGGGCCACGGCGACCAATCCATCGTTGTGGAAAAATTTCATCCAAGAAATAATATTAAACGAATAGAGATTATAATGGATCATATTGTTTTTTCTACCTTTAACATGTTACCTGACTTTTTGACCACCCTGTATATCATATTTCTCTTAGTTGGTCTTTCTCTCTGTCCCTATGACAGATCCACTTTTTCTTACAAACTACTGGACCGATCTGGCTGAAATTTTGTATGGATATTCTCTATGATTAAATGCAGCGAACTAAGTATTATGGTATCTGTTTGATGCACATTTAGGGATTAATAGGGATTAGTCACCACAATACCACATTTATCATAGAAGATTTTTTGGAAACTATTGGATCTATATAGCTGAAATTTTGTATGGACATTTCTTATGATAAGATACAGTGAACTAAATAACGTGGTGTCCGTTCGATGCAAAGTTAGAGATTAATAGGGATTAACAGTGATTAGTATTTACTGCAAAAATGAGAACAAATTTAATCACATTCCACCATAAATTTGGCATAAAGTACTCATTCTAAGTCAATAGGCTCTAACTTTTGCCCGGTTTGAACGGGTTAAAAAATCTAGCTCAATTATATCATATAATTTTTTCATGTGATTATTACATGTTCTCTGACCAAGCATTTAATTTAAATATTGAGACCAAACATTCTAATTTGATCCTTGACTACAAGCATACTAATCTGAAACTCCAAGCAATTTAACTTGATTCCAACTATCTGGACAGTCTAACTTGAACACTGATTCCAAGCATTCGAACTTGAACATTGATTTCAAGAAGTCTAACTTGAATCTTAACCCCAAGCATGGTAACTTGTGACTAGATTTCAAGTATTCTCACTAGAACCTTGATTTTAACATTAGCCCTGACTCCAGACATCTGAACATTCTAACTTTAACCTTGAAGGAATAGTGACGTTAATTAATGATATTAAATGCCTCTTGTAAAAACCAATGGAGATCATTTTCTGAGATAAAAATGTATCTTTTGAAATCATCTGACTGGAAATAGACATACAACCATTAAACGGTGCCATGAACATAAAATAAATATAAGAACATATTTGTATCGGCATATAAATTTCTGGTCCGGGAACATATAATAGACATCTGAAATATGCTCCGTCATTAAACTAATAAAATTCGCTTACGAATATACACGATCTAGACTATAAATACTGTAATATATCAACGCCAGAGACTAATGATAAATAAACATTATTTACGCGACAGTCATTTTATCCTTTGTTCACACATTTCTGATCTATACTGCACAAATAATTTGCGCTGCATCCAAAGAATCAAATATAAATTATTTTAAAAGAAATATAGTTATTAAATTATTTAAAAGAGATAAAAACTGATTGTCTTTGAAATTCCATTCTAGCCCCCGGTTTACTTAACAGTATCAACACGCAGAAATTTAAATATAATGTGAATTCCAACGTGAATTCCAAGCATTCGAACTTTAACCTTGACGCCAAGCATTCTAACTTGAACATCGACACCAAGAATTCTAACTTAAATTTTGACACCAAGCATTCTAACTTGAACCTTGAGGCCATACATTCTAACTTGAACCTTGACACCAAACATTCTAACTTGAACTTTGGCATGAAACATTATAAATTGAACATTGACTCCACGCATGCTAACTTGAAACTTGACACCACGCATTATAACGTTAACTTTGATACCAAGCATTCTAACTTGAACCTTGAGGCCAAGCATTCTAACTTGAACCTTGACGCCAAACATTTTAACTTGAACTTTGATGCAGAACATTGTAAATTGAACACTGACACCAAGCATGCTACCTTGAATTTTTTAATATCGTGACAAATATACGAACCATATTCAACAACTAACAATCTATATATCTATAAAAGTGAAAGTGTGTGTGTGTGTGTGTATGTGTCTGTCTGTGTATATTTCCTTACATAATAACTCTGTCAATTTTCAGTCTACAGACTCGAAATTTGATATACAGGGTACTGAGATTTGGGAAAATCTTTGTAATCGATTTTCGGCCAGAAATCTGGCCGTTAAGGGGTCAAAGCTCAACGATTTTACCTTTGAGAGCTCTTCCAAACTCCTCCGCCAATTTTGGGTATAAACAATTGAAATTTTAGATATAGGTTCCTTGTACATGGATCTAACTTAATAACTTGATTTGAGCCCAAAACGATAACTATTAAGGGGGTCATAATATGGGTCAAAGTTTAAAAAAATTTGACCTCTGCAGTCTCTACCAAATTACTCAGACAATTTCTAGTCTAAATATTTAATATTTTACATAAAGGGTATTCAGAGATAGGGCAAGCTTTTTGATCCGTTTGGATCGAAAATTTGAGCTATAAATGTATGTATGTATGTTTGCATGTCTGCCTAAAACTCTCGACAGAGGCGGCGGATTTTCACGAGATCAGTATCGTTTTGAAGCACAACTCTTCAGACGACAAATACCAAAAATTCGATTAAAAACATTAATTTCTTCACCCTCAACTGGACACTTTTCTACAGGGAGCGGTCGCTTTTTTCACCTATATTTTCGAAAGTCATCCCCTGTTTTCGATTGTCTAGCCTTAATTTATGCCCATGTCACTTCCGGTGGTTGTAACAGCAAAGACGTCACGTTTTTTTTCCCCGTTCTTTTCCTCCATTGCGGTATGGGTTCGAGCCTGCCTTCCTACTACCACTTTTTTTTGCTCAACACACACCTCCAAACACCCGGCATCGATGCTAGTAAATAAATAAATTAATTAATAAATAAATAAAATATAAAATAAGAAAATCAAAATTAAAAATAAATAATTCAACCCTATCCACCCTGCACCCGCCTTTATAACCAATATATATATATATATATATATATATATATATATATATATATATATATATATATATATATATATAAAAGTGAAAATTTCTGTCTGTCTGTATACATTTTCCTACCAAATAACTCTGTCAATTTTTGGTCTACAGACTCGAGATTTGACATAAGGGGTATTGAGTTTTAATCCGTTTTCAGCCAAAAATTTGGGTTTTAATCCGTTTTCAGCCAAAAATTTGGTTGTCAAGGGGTCAAAGTTCGACGATTTCATCTTTGACAACTCTACCAAACTCCTTGGTCAATTTTGGGCCTAAACACTTGAAATTCAAAATGTAGGTTACTTGGACATGCATCTAACTTCATAATTGTATTTGAGCCTAAAAAATAAGTGTAAAGAGTTCAAAATTGGGGTCAAAGATAAAAAAGATTTGACTTTTGCAGTGTCTACCAAATTACTCAGCAAATTTCTGGTCTAAACATTTGAAATTTTACATAAAAGTATATTCACACGTAGGGCAAGTTATGAACAGTACAAAGGGCTTGAGCAAAGCCGGACAGAAATGCAAATAGTAAATAAGGTTGGTTTTGATAGTAATAATAAATTAATAGGAAATAATTTTGGGTTTGAGATTAATAGTGAATTAAGAGTAAATAAGTTTGGAGTTAAGAACAATAGTAAATAAGTGGCAAATAATTTTGGGTTTGAGATTAATTGGGAATTTATAGTAAATAGGTTTTGAGTTAAGAGTAATAGTAAATTTAATAGCAAATAATTTTGGGTTTGAGATTAATAGTGAATTATTAGTAAAGAAGTATAGACTTTAGAACAATAGTAAATTAATAGCAAATAATTTTCAGTTTGAAATCAGTAGTGAATTAATAGTAAATAAGTTTTGATTTAAGAGTAATAGTAAATTTGTATCAAATAATTTTGTGTTTCAGATTGATAGTGAATTATTCGTAAATAAATTTGGAGTTGAGAACAATAGTACATTAATAGCAAATAATTTTGGGTTTGAGATTAATAGTGAATTATTAGTAAAATGTTTGGAGTTGAGAAAATAGAAAATTAGTAGCAAATAATTTGTTGTTTGAGATTATTAGTGAATTAATAGTAAATAAGTTTGGATTTAAGAATAATAGTAAACTAGTAGCAAATAATTTTGGGTTTGAGATTAAGTGTGAATTAATCTATCTATTATATCTTTTAAAGTATATTGTATGTGCGTGTGTGCACATTTCCCTAGCATACTACTCTGTCAATTTTTAGTCTACAGGCTCGAGATTTAACGAAAGGGTTAATGAGATTTGGGAAAACCTTTTTAATCGGATTTTGACCAGAAATTTTGTTGTTAAGAGAGTCAAAGTTAAACGATTTGAGCTTCTAGAACTTTACCAAACTACTCCGTCAATTTTTGGTCCAAACACTAGAAATTTTAAATGTAGAGTACATGTACATGAGTACAAACTTCTTAATATATATATATATATATATATATATATATATATATATATATATATATATATATATATATATATATATATATATATATATATATATATATATGCATACAAAATTATTAAGAGTACATAGCGCTCGGGCAAAGCCGGGCTGAAGTACTAGTAAAAAAAAAAAAAAAATAGAACTAACTATAAATACACTAAGCCCCAATAAAGAAAATATCAACCGTAAACTTAAGGGCTGGACGAATATTATTGAGGGGCGTAAGACGAAAAAAAAGTCAGCTTTCGTTTCGTTGTCAAGCAAATAGAAAGTGTCATCATCAACATAACGAAAGCAAAGATTAGTTTTTTTTTTGTGTTTTTTTAGCCAGATAGCAGACCCTTTTCATGGAAACCTATAAAAATATTTGCCAAAGCTGACTTAAAAGGAGAACTCATCGTTACACCATCATAATATTATTGAAGCTAATTCAACCGACATAGTTGCGAATTTCATTAATTCCATGAAAATATTTTCAGGAATAGGGGGAGTTGGAAGTTGACTACTGTATAAAACGTCTGCACATATATTAATAGTCTCCAAAAGTAGGGCACAAATGAAGAGACGAGAAATATCAAAAGAACACAAATTTATCTGAGGCATTACAGTTCTGTATAAAGTCAGCAAATGTAAAAGAATGAAAAAACAAAAAAACAAAAAACAAAAAACTCCAACGTTTCAAAATAGGTTCTAATGAAATGGAATTAATTTCTTTGACAACTGAAGATATGTATTTTTGAACAAGAAAAGATGCCAATAAAGTATTTTTTTTTAGTTCGAGTTTCACATTCGATACAACAGCGGCATCGAATGGCATTTTAAAAATTATTTTTTAGCATTGCATCTCCGATGATCGAATAATCACATCTCGAAAAAAAAAAAAAAATAAAATAAAAAACTGATGGAGGGCAATAACGTACGTTCAAACATGAAATTGCTTTAGTTTATCATTTTTATGTAAATTATTAGAACGATTTCCTTTGAATACTTAAAATAAACTTGTTTCCGTTTATAACAAAAATTTAATACTCGAGACAGAAATGATGTCCTGTTTGGCAACTAGTAAAAGGTGTCTCAAAATAATTGCATTAATTCCATACGGCATAATGACTTGAATAAATGGAGGCAGACATTAAGATGCAATTAAAAATAGCAACAAAAAAGATTAATATGTGGTAGATATGTAGTAAATTAGCAGAACTATTTGGCATTGCCCGGGTTAAAAGTGTAACATAACATCTATCCCTCTCTCTTTCTCCTTTCTCCGTTTTCCCTTCCCCACCTTCCCACTTTCTTCTTCATGTAGACCATTCTTTTCTCTGGACATGCTGACGTATAAATCGAGTCGATGTAAGGGAAATAACTCTATAAAATAATCAGAGTTACTTCCCTGTATATGATGATATTAAAAGATGTGGTGTGTACGTCTTGATAACATTAACTGATATAAATGGCCATTTGACGCCCTTCCAAAAAATGAATCATTATTTTTTAAATTTTAGATATTAACTTCCTGGGGTTATGCTGAAAACAAAATACCAACTTTGTAGGGGTTTGTTGTGTATTTTTCGAGTTTTAGCTGCAAATAAAAGACAATTGCCCTTCATCTGATAGATAGAGAAAGAGTTGCATGAAGAAACACCATGGTATTTAAGCTTTGGAATAAATCGATTGTTGATGATAACAATCCTATTAAGTTCTTATAATACAAGAAAATCCAATAAATGCTCAGAAAGAAGAGCATTCTTATTAAATCTTTTATGAACCAAAATTGACCCCCTCCAAAAAAGACGGAAGAAGCAATTACCATTAATTAATTTATATCCTTACAGTCATCTTCATTTATATACAATTAAGTAAAGATGTTGGACAAAATGTTAAATATGAAGGGCCCTACGTCAGTAGCGATTAAGTCAGCTAGTGTGAATTTTGACGAGTATCACATTGATGATAACCCAAATCTGTAAATCAGAAACATCCCCAGTGTTGAATGTAAGATAGTTGACAAGGCAGGCGCAGAGGTCTTACGCCATCGACAAAACAAGAGAGTCGAACGATACGAGGTTATAATGAATAATGTCACGTTTTCGAATTAAGATTCTCAGATCATTCTCTTAGTGGACAAGACACAGCCCATGATTTAGAAAACTGATAATCTCAGTGAATGTTACTTTGATGACTGTCCGTCTGGAGCGTTCATTTCTTACGGTAGAAAGCTAAGTTTAAGAAGTAAATAACTAGATAAGATAATATTAACTTCTCTCTCCTAAGTCCATTCTCTCCAGATAAAATCTTGAGGAAAACTCAGCGAACGTCTCCCTTGTGTCTTTCATGAATGGAAGAAGTTTTAATCGTCTAGCAACACTAATGACAAATCACGTCCAGAAGAAAAGAGGAAGATGAAAGGAATTATACAATGAATACTAAACGAAATAGTAACAATCAAGAGAAGTGGCAGCATTAAACAAGCAATAAGGAGAGTAGAAAGTGGATATTGGGTTTACTTTCGGCAGCTGCGTAATTCTCACTTCCCTTATTTTGTCCTTTAGTCCTCACATTTTAGGAGCGAGTTTTCTGAAAAAGAGGAAAGAATTACTGTAACCTGGGTCAGAATGTATTCCTTCTTACATTTATCGTTGGCAACTTTCTGTCCTTGAAGTACAATTTTTTAGAGTCTTTCATCAAGTGGCTTCATGACTTGTCTGGAGGGATTTCCATTAAAAAAACACTTCAATCATGCATGTATAAAATGGCTTTTATTTGATTTATTGATTAATTAAGTAATAAAATAAATAATGGGAATTTTGCATCAATTTTAAAACACGTATAAAAATTGACAAAACATTACCAAAATGTTACCTTTATTTTTTTTTTATTATTATTTATGGTTATTGTTATCCTGCATTAAATGGCTAAGTTTATTTTTGTATTTCAGATAGTACATAATAGTAACGAATAATTAAACATACACATTTATCAGATTTCCAAATAAGACAGAGTTTTGGTACTTGTATAGCAGGTGCTACGGTAACGGAAGTGACTGAGATGGTAACCGTATCGAAATAAATTGTCTCGAAAGGTGATGGTAGTCTATGAAAACGAAGGGAATACATTCTCTTTTAAACAAAATAATGGAAAGAAGCCGAAGCTGTCTAAAAGAGATCGTAAAACCCTTGTAAGTATGTTGAAGAAAGAGCACAAAACCATGGCACCCAAAATTACAGCGGAGCTTAACAATCATCTGGATAATCCCGTTTAAAGAAGCTTCACAAAGTTGGATTTCATGGGAGGTCTGGCCATAGAAACCACTGTTTTCGATTATTTTCCATTATTTTGTCCAACCAATGTATGTGTATGTTTGTTTAGTTGTATGTGCAGGATTTACTCGTTTAACTATTTAACCCATCATTGTGAATTTTGGAGCACAGTTGCTAGGCGTAAGGGTGTATAATATAGGATATATTTAGTTCGATTTAGTTTTATTCCAAAAAAATTAAAAAAAAAAATGAAAAGGGTATGGAAGCCCTTTCTGAAAATTCAGATAACTTCGATTATTGCGAAATTAAAGCATTAGACATCAGTGAATAAATATTTTATAGGGGTTGCTTTTTTCGTTGACATTTTTGCGAGTCATCATCTTCTTTAGATTGACTACTCTTAATTCCAACGCTCGCAACTTCCAATTGCGCGATGGACGCATCTTCACCGATTTTTTCTCCTTCACGTTATGGGTTTGAGCCTGCCTGCCTACTACCACTGTTTTTTTTCTTTTAACACCCCTCTCCACCCAAACTGCCTACTGTGGTTTTGATTTCTCCCCCCCCCCGCTACTACCACTTTTTTTAACAACCTCTCCCCTGGGGGTTCCTTACTACACCACCTCGACACACCCGGGCAACGCCAGGTAACCCCGCTAGTTACTAATAAAGTAATAGTATAATTTCAACTTCAGACAGACAGATACAAAATCTCAACTAGTAATAGAAGTAATAGTATGGTTTTGGTTTCAGACAGACAGATGCTAAATTTCTACTAGTAATAGAAGTAGTAATATAATGTTGGTATCAGAAAGACACAACAAATCTCCTTTAATAATAGGAGTGATAATATAGTTTTGGCTGCAGACAAACAGATACCAAATCTCCTTCAGTGATAGAATTAATTGTATAATTTTGAATTCATACAGATACAAAATTCCCATTAGTAATAGAAGTAAATATACGTATAATTTCAACTTCAGACAGATACTAAATCTCCATTATTAATATAAGTAATAGTATATAGTTTTGGCTTCAGACAAACAAGTACCAAATATCCATTATTTATAGAAGTAATGTAAGTTTTGGTTTCATACAGATACCAACTCTCCATTACTAATAGGAGGAATCATACAATTTCGATTTCAGACAGATACCAAATCTCCAATATTAATAGAAGTAATTATATAATTTCAATTTCAGACATACACCAAATCTCCATTAATAATAGAAGTAATAGTATATAGTTTTGGCTTCAGACAGACGGATACAAAATCTCCATTAGTAATAGAAGTAAGCATTTTCTTTAGATTTTACAGTGCTTCAGTCGTTAGAGAAGAGCCTGACTTTAATTCTAAAAGAATGCAGAATAGGTTTAAAACTGTGTGGTTTAGGCAGTCAAGCATATTCTTGTAGTTTAAGTATTTCCGTAGCCTTCACAGTAAACTGCAAGTCCCAAAGCAAGCAGACAGGAGCTGCCAACAGTGAGACATTATGACCTAAACTCTTTCAAGTGACCTCCTTTTTCTTTCTTTCCTTCTTTTCTTTTTTTTTTTATTTAATTCCTTTTCCTTTTCTTTTTTGTAAAGAAAATCACAAAAATTTAAAGGTGATGGGAAGAGGGGCAGCAGAACGAGAGCACTAGTTTCGTCATTTGTTAAATACACAATCGTTTCGAGAAAAAGTAAAGACAAAAAACAAACAAACAAAAACATGTTCATATTAATACAGGTCAATGTAAAACTGGTAATTGGCCCAGGGCAAATATGAAATGGAGACATCTCAAACAGCTCATTAAGTATTTTTCTAATGAACACTGATTATATACATATGAAAATGTTGGGATATATATATATATATATATATATATATATATATATATATATATATATATATATATATATATATATATATATATATATATATACGAGCAAACAGTTGATAAAACATGTTTAAAAACACTTTGAAACAGATTCAAAAACATATTTAATCTGAAAAGGAAACACTTGATAAGTGGATAGTCCTTAATCCGCGGAGTTTCGAAGAAATACTTTCCTTCTCATCAGAGGGTAGGAATTAGCAAAATGCAGGATCGGATTTTGCATGCAAAAGTATTTGATGAAACAAGTCAAAGATCTTACTTGATAACAAAAAAGTGAAGCAGACGGAATATGGTGAAGAAAAAGGTGATTGCACATGAGTGGATAGTCTGGTGGAAGATAAATAATCCAGTGACTGTAAAATCCAAATATATAGCTTCAAGAAAGTTAATTGAATTTCCATTTGCACAAGTAAAATCCAAGGAAATCCCGTAATTGGAAGATGGTCCAAAATAATCCAAAGGCAGAAATCCATGGAATAATTCACAAAAATGTGTACAAGGGAAAAAAGGGAAAAAATTCCAATAATATTAATAAAAGAAAAATAAGATATGCTTTTAACTCTACTGCCGAGACACAAATATAAATAAGAAAGATCAGGGAAGAAGAAGAGGAAAAAAATTAAATAGTGATAGAATTAAATTTAAAATAGAAAAACAAATGTCAAAATGACCCAGACAGGAAATGTTAAAAAGCGCGAAAAAAAAATATATAGGGCAAAATAATATAGGTCAACTGAAATGTACAGGTCATCACTTAAAAAAATGTCAGCAAGAGTTGTTAGAAGATACTAAATTTAATAATTCTTTATTTCTTCTTTGCATGGCCGGTTTTTTATCTGCAATTTCAGGTTTATTCTTTAAACTTTCCTATCTATCTAATATATCAATCTACCCACACTTTCATATCCTGTATGTATATTTACTTATATTTACTTATATGCATTTACTTACTTTCTTTCTTGCTTTTTCCTGAATTTGCATATACCGGCCATCCTCTCCCCTTAAATAATTTTTATTTTTTATATTTTATATTTTATTTTTTATTTTTATTTATTTATTTATTGTTTATTTATTATTTTCTATTTATTTATTAATTTATTTATTTTCCATTTAGTGTCTTCTAACAACAAAGGCCGTAATTGACAAAGTTCTCTCTAATTCTCTCTCCTCTGATCTTGAGCACGTGGTACAATAGGGGAAGAGGTGGCTGGTCATTTTTAATGCATCCAAAACCAAGCTTCTATCTTTACATCATCAATGCTCTGACCCCCATCTGGCATCAATTGAAATGGATGGCTCTTGTCTTGGAGAGGCTCCATGTTTTGATAAGCTTCTGGGTTTGACCTTTACTCCTGATCTGAAATGGAGCATGTACATCAAATCTGTTGCCAGGGACGCTGGGAAAATGGTGGGATCCTTCTACCGCTCCAGAAGATATCTCACTACTGATGCAATTCTCTATCTGTATAAAAGCCAAGTACGTCCAAGGATGGAGTACTGCTGCCACATCTGGGCAGGAGCTGCTAAAAACAGCCTATCCTGCCTTGACAGAGTACAAAATAGACTTCGTGGTTTAGTGGGGGATGCCCTTTTTTCTCCCTGCAACCTCTCTCTCACAGAAGAGACGTTGCAAGCCTGTCTTTGTTTTATCGATATTTCCATGGCAGGGGCTCGTCTGAGTTCCAATCCCTCGCCCCCCTCCCCAATCTTTCACGAGAAACACTCGTCTGGCTGAAACTACTATCAATAATTTTCCCCACTCTTTATCTGTGCCTAAATCCAAACGTAGATTCCATGAGCAAAGCTTCTTTCTTAGAACTGCACGCCAGTGGAACTCTCTGTTGCTTGCCTGTTTCCCACCTGACTACAACTTGGACGTCTTCAAGTCCAACATAAACAAACTCCTGACAAACCGCCCCCTTAAGTAAGACACTCTATCAAAACCCCCAATACTAATGATTACTACAATACTATCTCATTGAGTACTGTACACGCAATAACCCTTATCCCTGAGTGGCCTTCGGGCCTTGATAAGTTGTGACCCCCATGTAAAAAAAAAGAGCGCCATTTTCTTCTTATTCATATTTATATCGATTCTTTGCTTTAAAAAACTAAAGTAATTACATGTTTACTTTTTTTAATATCCCATTTTGCTGTTTCGGATTATTTTACTAAAGTAAGTAAAGCTTCATTATTTTTCAAAACTGTTTTTGTTTCTTTGTTTTTCGATATTTCGTTGATATTATTTAGTAAGAGTGTTTAGCAGAAAAGCCAACAACCGACTACTCGAAAAAATAAATATACAAGAAATAAATGTTACCATAGTCAATAAAAGTTCAGTTCATTTTTTTTTGTTTTGAAATAGTTTTTAATGCTCTTTACTTGAAATAATTTCAGCGAACCGAAATTAAAACGAAATTTCAGGCGATAACTACTTAAATGAATTTTTATATAAACTACACATGCCCTAATCGAATATTCCTCAAGCACAAAATAACGGAAAACATTAAAATATGGTTATAAATATTCCTTACGTTGATGGAACTTTCTAAAATTGTTAACACAGAATGCTCAGGTGCCCCTCCTTCAAATTGAAAACGGGGCTCTCCATTTCAAAGTCGCTGCCATTTTGATTTTTTTTAAACTGGTTCGTGAATTAAAAAAAACAAATTTTTTTTTTACAAACTACTTAAAAATACAAACCAATGGACTTTTCTACCATAAAAGTAACTTTTATAGACTATGGTACCATTTATTTCTTGCATATTCATATTATTATATATATAACATTTTCTCTTTGTAAGGAAACATCATTTTGTTGGTCACTCTTGGCTACGAATGGAAACAAAGTTGATAGAAAAAAATATATTTTCGCGAAAATTATCTTTACTTTCATCATATTTTGCTTAGGGTAAAATTTTTGAGTATCAAAACCCATCTCTTTACAACCCCTTCCTTTTCATAACCTATCATACTTATATCAATCACAGTCCATTTTCTGTAGGCTGTTTTTAAACCCAGTCAACGACGGGTACTTCTGCTAGTATATATATATATATATATATATATATATATATATATATATATATATATATATAATGTGGTTGATAATTTAAAATTTAAAAATCAAATTATAATTAAATTAAAAATCCGTTTCATAAGAAGGAACAACAACAAAATCAATTATTTGTACGATCGTTTCAGAAAACAGTGTTTTTATTGTGGTAGACATCAAGTTACGGACAATAATTATTACATATAGTTTTTTAATAAACAAGGTTTCCTCATCAGCAAATTGTGAAGGGTTTTTATTAAATTTAAAAGACACCATAAATAAACCTAGCATTAAAAGTAAGGCAGATGTATCTGGAAAAAATTAAAATGAAGGTCTGGATTTAAAATTGATAAGAAAATTAATATGGGTTAGAGATAGAAAAGAAATAGAGTAAAATATAAATTTGGTTTAAGTACAATATTATACATACATACATACATACATACATACATACATACATACATGCATATATATGAAAATAAATGACATATATACATAGATATACAGATATATACATAAAAATATAGGTACAAATATTTATCTTTTAATTTTCTAACCCATATTAATTTTCTTATCAATTTTAAATCCAGACCTTCATTTTAATTTTTTCCAGATACATCTGCCTTACTTTTAATGCTAGGTTTATTTATGGTGTCTTTTAAATTTAATAAAAACCTTTCACAATTTGCTGATGAGGAAACCTTGTTTATTAAAAAACTATATGTAATAATTATTGTCCGTAACTTGATGTCTACCACAATAAAAACACTGTTTTCCGAAACGATCGTACAAATAATTGATTTTGTTGTTGTTCCTTCTTATGAAACGGATTTTTAATTTAATTATAATTTGATTTTTAAATTTTAAATTATCAATCACATTACAAAATATTACATTAGCTTTGGGATATTTACCTATCGAGCTTATTATATATCTAAATTACAACGAGAACTTTTTCTTTCCTGTATTTTAATTAAACTAGTAATTTCACTATTACATTAAAATACACTCTGCTCTTTAGACTATTGTTCTAATCTCCTTTAATATATATATATATATATATATATATATATATATATATATATATATATATATATATACTCTTTCATCTGTTTCATATTTTTCTCTATGTGTGCGTGTGTATTGTATTTAATCTTTAATATGTTTTGTATATATATTAGTGATGGGACGATTCCAAAATTTTTCCCAATTCTGATACAATTACAGATTCTGTTTTAAATTCCTGATTCTGATACAATTACCCATTTCGATTCCAATTCTTTTAAAATCACTAAATATTTAATTATAGAGTAGTGTTTCTGTACATCACTATAAAAACCCATGTGATATTTTTTCATGAACGTAAAAATACACTTGTCTGGGTGATGTATACATTTTAATTTTGTTTGTAGGTTAAAAGCAATACACATTTATCATTTTTATCTTAAGTAACAGTAATGGAAAATTAAGTTTTAAATAAAAACAAACCAAATAATAAACAATTACAAGAATCGTTTTTTTTGGCATTGGAAAGTAAGCACAATTTTCTACTGATTCCGATACCGATTCCGATACTTTAAAAAGTTCCGATTTTCTCGACTCTCAATTCCGATTCCTATAAATTGTCCCAACACTAATATGTGTGTGTGTGTATGTGTGTGTTTGTGTGTGTGATCTTTCCTCTGTTTCGTATTTCTATTCACTATTAATTTCTCCCCTTCTTTTTTTATTCATCTGTTTTCGTAATTTTTCCCTCCATCTGAAAAGGCGGTCTCTCCATGCAAGTACTCCTGAGTGAAAAACAGAGATCTATTAGTCGGCCAAAGTTTTCTGCAATATTAATGAGCAAACCATCTGGCTTCCCATGATGTCCTACATGCAGACACTCTTCAGCCAATTACAAAGAGCACAACAATCTTCACTTTCAGAAAACTGTTTATTCTGGAAACTTTTCAAAATACAATAAGCAAAATAAATAGACAATTACCATTTAATAATGCCACAGTTTTTATTTACTTGCAACTACTATTAAACTATACCGTTGCTTGTGTATTAAATTACGAGAATACCCGTCCCAGGACGAGTAAAAGTAATTCCCCAAAAAGAGTCTTTAGTCTAATAGATCCCACACTATCAACCAAGTTCTAAACTCTGTCCCATCGCTGCAATGTTTCATTCATGTGCCTGTTTTACAAATAATTTAATAGAATATGTTCTGATGAACTCATTTGTGCATCCTTGACGTACATGCTCTCGATTAATCAAATAAGCAGCAAAATTCCAACCCTTCAGCGCAGAGGTCCCTAGATACTGGAGAAGCCTTCTATTCTAATAGTTTCTTGGCACAAAACTGCTAGACTTTGTTAATTCCCTCCTGGTCTCCTGCTTCCCTGACTGTACTAACATGCAGAAATTTAAATGTAAAGTGAATAAAAATCTCGCTGCACAACACTCTGCATAATGTCCCTGTCGGTATGATCACAAATGATAGCCTCTTACATCCAAGTGGCAGTTTTTGTACCACTTCTATTTTCCTTTACAAAGGTTAAAATAAATGCAACTTCTACACTATTGAGACGAGATTTTGTAGTCGATAAATGGAGTTTCCAGATAAAAAACTGATTCTGATTTCAACTGATTTTTTTTTTTTGTCAATTCTAATAAGTTACAATGGTAGTTTCCAAATTATGCAGTCGGAATTACCTGAATATATACTGATTTATATATAAAAAAAAACAACAACTTTAATTGTGTTAACAAGTGAAAAATTGCCGCCATCTTTTTTTAATCGAAACGGAAAATTACCTCCCTTTCGAGATCTCCTGTGTTTTACGATCGTTTTCATCAAATTCTATTATTTATTTTCTTTAATAAATCATTTTCTACCTTATCGATTTTTGTAATTTTTGGATATAATCATCTTAAAAATATGAGTAATATGTAGATACCATTGTTTTCATGTGAAATTCAGTTTTACGATTTCCGAAATCTCGTCCCAATAGTGTAGAAGCCCCAAATCAAGATATAATGGTATAAAACTCTGTGTCTTTAATCCTTATTCTAATTTTGATTAAAATCCATGAGATAATTTTGATTCTAGAAAAGTCTCAAATTTCAGCTTAAAGAGATCTCAAGAAAAACTGAAATTCAAAGAATCTTGCCTGATTAATGCCTCATAACCATAGATTAAATTCAGTGCAAATCTGAAATATTTGAATTTTAAAATGGGAGTTTGTATTATGATTCTAGAAATATTTTGACTCTAGAAAATGTCTCAATTTAAGACTAAAGCTTAAGGGATCTTGATAAGAACTAAGAGTTCAGAGAATTGGGAGGTTTTGCCCTTATTATACTCCATGAAATCCCTTTAAAATACCCCAAAGAAATTGAAATTTTAGAAATATTTATTAATTGATGTCTAATAGTTGTTTGTTAAATTTTCACATTAATCGAATTTATCTAAATTTTCACAAAATTTCACCCTGTTTTTTTTTTACCTGATTTGCATAAAACTAAATTAAATTATACGTATCCCACATTTGACCTCCTTAAACCTATCTGTTATGTCCCAATAAGTTAATTAGTTTAGAGGTTAATCCTGTACATACGAATACACACACATATTTAACTTCTAAAGCTGGAAACTATTCTAAAACATTTAAAATTGGCGTTAACCTTATAGTTACTTACAGACAGTGTGATTATATAAAACTAGTCTACCCGTGTCTCGACGTTGTCCGGGAAATTAGAATTATGCAGATGAGGATACATTAGCTGTTTAACTTAGCATCAAATTACTGCATCGTTGAAGCATTTATTACACGTCCTGGAAGTTTATTTCAAAGTTCAGGGATCCTGAATAAGAAAACGGCCCTGCCTTTATTCAATCGAAACTGACAGTGAAACAGTTTATGCTAATGCCTGAACCGACCTCTTTATGGTACAGCAATAGAGAATAGGTCTTGAAGGAGATTATAATGGCCATTCAGAGTATGTAGCACAAAATGAGATCACTACATCAGTATCTGCGCTCAGAGTAGAAAAGATTAAGCTTTTTAAGTCAAATTTTGATCCCATAATCTCTGCAGCATTCAAGTAGCCAGTTTTTGAACTCTCTTCAGATATAATGTATTAGATATGGGTGGTAACAATGTCTAACTCATTAAGGACATAGAATGAAAACCTGGGTGTGCCAAGTTCGAATCCAGTTTGTTCCACAGAAACGCTTTCATCAAACCCATATTTAGCCTTATGTCTAACCTCCTGGAAAGGAAATAAATGGAAGCCTCTGTTCAGTCTCGGAAAACAATGGATACCCCCTGTAAAGGTAGCTGCACGTATAATTTTGATGCAAAGGTTGCTCAATCTCCAACCACACCTCTCCTGAATCGGCACTGCTCGAGTCCAGTGGCAAGGACAAGTCCAGGACGACTGAAAACAATGCCAAGATAAGTAGAGAGCACATACAACACCTGGTATTTCCAAATGGTCACCCATTTTAGTACTGACCGGACTTAATATTGCTTAATTTCGGTGATCTAATGGGAACTGGTGTGTCAACATGATTATTTTGTACAAATAAGATAAATAAAATAACATATTAGATATGGAAACCATACTCTAACAATTCTGACGAAAATGCAGGGGGTGGAGGAAACTATACTGACAATATCTGGCATGAAGGTATTTTCATGAAAATTTAATTGTACGATATTATTGGAGGAATACTTAATATAATCAAATCCTTCTTAGACAAGAGAAAAATCCAGATCGTCCTCAATGGTCATGCATTCAAAGAGCATAAAAGTATGCCCCAGGGCTCGATCTTTGGACTTTTATTATTCCTTATATTCATAAAAGTCCTCTCCAGTGAAATTGTATCCGAGATGGGTATATTTGCTGATGACAACATGCTCTATGCCAAACATGTGGGGAAGACGGATGTGCACATATCAGCGGCAATGTCTGAAACTTTAGAGAATGATTTTCAGTCTATAGTGGGATAATAAATGATAAATGGATGGTAAATTTAATGCTACTAAGACAACGCTTATTTCCTTCAACAATTATAAAGAATATTTTAGTCACCAATAACTATAGGTAATACTACTCTAGCAGAGAGTTCATCATTAAAACTCCAATTCCTAACATTCACAGGTAACATGAATTGGAATAAAGGCATAGAAGACATTGCCTATCTTAATTGGTTTTCCTTTGCCCCTCAGTCTAGAAAAATAAACCTCCTTAGCGCTCTTACACATCGTGCACTCATGATTTGTTCACCAAACCGTCTTGATGCGGAACTTGGTGAAATCACAAATATTTTTCTCAGCAATGGATATCCCATAAATATAATAAAAACTACTATTGAACGTAAAATTGCTACATTTAATAGTGTTAAACGTATTGGTCCATCACGTTGTCCTATTTATTTAAAATTATCATGGTTAGGTCCTGATGGCCTTCATATTGTTGAAAGGATTTCTTCTGCTACTCAACGTTGTTTTCCAACTACTATGCTTAGAGTAGTTTACACAACTCGAACCTTTTTCTCTTCTTTTCGTAAAGATGTTTTGCCAACCATTCAAAAGAATTCTGTTGTTTATAAATTTGTTTGTCAGTGTGGAGCTGACTACGTTGGCAAGACATCCCAAAGATTGGAAATGAGAATATCCCAACACATCCCTCGGGATATTCGATTACACCAGGTTTCGAGAACATCCGGGCACTCCCAAGCTCATGAGTCCGCCATCGGTAATCACCTGATTAGTATAAATAGGTGTTCTGACCAATATTCCGATAGTTGGTTTTCTGTTTTATACAGTGCTAGGTCGAACTATCATCTCAATATCATTGAGGCGTTAGTCATTAATAACTCTCGACATAGCCTGTGTAGACAAAAGATTTTGAAACATCAGTTGGAAATATTTACTGATTTAAAACCACCTGAACAGTGATAATAATAATAATTATTTTTTTTTCTCTCACTGGTTTTCCAACTGAAACCAATTTCCCTCTTTCCTCATTCGATTCTTAGCTTTTAATTTATCATTCTGACGTTTCCTCTTAGAGGGTCAGACGATAAGGCCTTAAGGAAATTTTAACAATTCCACCTGCCCGTTTTTTTGTTTCTTTGATCTTTTTGATTTAAATTAAATTATGTTTCCTCTGAAATTTCTCCTTCCATTTTGCTGTACCAAGAATTTACTTATATATATATATATATATATATATATGTCTGTGTTTGTGTGTGTGTATATATGTATATGTGTATATATATGCATATGCATATATATATGTATATGTATATATATATATATATATGTATATATATAAATGTATATGCATATATATATATGTATATTCATATATATATGTATATATATATGCATATTTATATGTATATATATGTATATATATGTATATATGTATATATACATATATATATATATACATATATATATATATATATATATATATATATATAATATGGAGAGAGAGAATGAGTAAGAGAGAGAATACAACTTAAGGCTGTAAATTATACTTAACATAAATTTATTGTTTGTCAGATTACTTAAATAAGAAATATTAAGATTTCCTTAATCTGTGAAGTTTCAAAGAAATGGGTTCTTCTCACCAGAAGAAAGATATTTGTAAACGAATATGATAGCGAAGCTATGAATTTTCTTGTACTGGCATAAATTGAAACTGAATTATATGGAAACTAATCATATATGCAAAAATAAAAGTTTTACCGCAAGCAGTTCATAAAATGGGGAGGGGTAATGAAAAATTAAAAAAAGTGAATAAAAAAGTAAAGATTAAACATCCAGATGAAAGGAGATGAGGTGGTTAAGTATTTTCAAGACGAAATGATCATAAGAGTCAATGTTCTTCATAAGAAGTCGGATTTATAATGTTGAAAAATTAAAAATCAAAAACATGTGTGTAATCAAAGTCTGTAGAAATATCCCGTCTGCAAGCAGTTGAAGAAGAAGGATTATTTCGAATCGTTAAAGTGGTTTTCACTTAGGGATAGCAGACCCGGCGTTTCCTATTTTGGTTGTATTGAGCTTTTTTATTTGGTTGGATTACTACATAAATATTAATATTTATATTCGCTTTAGAAGCTTTCCGCTTGTAAACTTAATTTTTACTTCTTGATCATATATATCTATATATAAGAAAAAAGAATTAATAAAACATGTTAAAAACACTTTAGGAAGAGTTAAACACATATTTAATTTTCAAAAAGGAGACACAAATAAAGTGGTTTGTCCTTAATCCGCCGAGTTTCGAAAGAAATACTTTCCTTTTGATCAAAGGGTAGGAATTAGCAAAATGCGGAATCAGATTTTACTTGCAAAGTATTTAATGAAACTACAAGTAAGCCATAGACCTTACTTGGTAAAGGTTAAAAAATAGTGAGGCAGACGGAATGGGGGGAAAAAAGAAAAATAACTTCACGTGAATGGATGGTCGTGTGAAGAGTAGAATATCCAATAACGGTAAAATCCAAGAAAAATTGGTAAAAGTCCTGTATTCAGAAGTAAAAATCCAAAGGAATTGCGTTGCTGGAAGAGATTTCGATGTCATCCAAAAGGCAGAATTCCGTGAAATCTCTCTCTCTCTCTCTCTCTCTCTCTCTCTCTCTCTCTATATATATATATATATATATATATATATATATATATATATATATATATATATATATGCTCATGTGTAATGACATATTAATGCTTATGCAAAACAAATATATATATATATATATATATATATATGTATATATCGACTGATTGTCGAGAACGTATTCTTGACTGACATTTATTCAAGCTATGCCAGGTAAGTGAATAGAAAAGGGAAGATAATTGGATAATTTCGTGTTCCTACCCAAACTCTGCATGCATTTTAGGTTGCGCCACCCACAGCTTTGAAATCTGGCGGAGTAACAATGTATTGCAAGAAACATTAACAGAACATGCGATCAGGTGATACTTTTTTTCCGGAATGAAGTACTAATGAACTCATTATGACATCTGTTAAGATATTTTAGCCGGAAGAAGGTGGGTAAAATAATGACTTAGTGCACCCAAACAGTTTTGTAGGCATTTCAATGAGCAGGAATTAGTTGCAAAGTTGCCAAGAGGAATGGTAATTCTATTTGTAAACGATAGTATAAATGGATGAAGGAAAATAAATTGCACCAAATAAATTTATGATCTTCTTTTTTATTTTGTAAGAATAAAACCTAAAAATCATGGGAGTTTTTAATTTTTAACTCATATTCACTCAAAACAGGGCAAGTTGTCAAAAAGATATGAATTAGGAGCGATTTTATGGAGATATTCTAGGTAGGGAGTTGAGCAATTAGATATCTGTTCACTTTCTTACATTTTCGCATGCTAGTACTGTCGGGAAAGCATGATACGGAGAGGAAATGCCAAAGTTTAGCAGTTTGAGGGAATAAAATTTCATAATAGGAGGCTCTACATCATTGGGGAACCCGTACAGTGATATTTATTTGCTTCCCCACTGAGCAAATTAGGCACAAGGCCGTTTTTTAATGTGGAGATAGGGGGAGGGGGGAAGGGGGGACCAGCTCCCAAGAGGTGGGAAATGGGAGCTGGATTAGAAACTGTTGGTATGAAGGGTTGCTCCTTCAGTGACCAAGGTCAGATATGTGGGGTTACCCCCACATATGGTCTTTGCTAGTCATAGCTTGTCTTTGCTTGCAGCATCTGCCGGAACAGATGGTATTTATTTGCTCCCCCACCGAGCAAATTAGGCACAAGGCCAATTTTTAATGTGAGGAGTGAAGGGAGGGGGAAGGGAAAAAGGGGACCAGCTCCCGAGAGGTGGGAAATGGGAGCTGGTTAAAGGTCAGGCATGTGGGGTTGCCCCCACATCTGGTCTTTGCTAGTCATAGCTAGGCATAGCTAGTCATAGCTTGCAGCATCTGTCGGAACAGATACTACACTTTGATCTTGTCGCCCGGGCCCCCGAGGGGGTTTTGGGCAGTGGGGAACCCGTACAGTGAAGGCGTGGGATTTTGATGCTTGTTTTATTCAGGGCTATTTACATCAACGGGCCACCGGTACCACAAGTCTGTTGAAGCACATTCCATTAAAGTACATGTAAAACAAGTATAGAGATGAAACATTTGTAACAAATCGCATATAAGCACGTATGATAATAGCAGCAGCAGTCGAAAGATGGATGGTAAGTAATTTTATTAGCAGCAGGAGCAGCATTTGAACGCATATGCAAATTGGCAAGTTGCTCGAGTTTGCATCTGAAGAAAAAGAAAAGAAGGACACCACACGGTCGGGGAGAAACAAAATCGAAAGAGGGGAGGTGTAAAGTAGAGGCGAGAATAGGTTGGCTGTAGCCAACATGCGGTCAGAAGAAAGAGAAATGCGGCCAGGTTAAATGGACATGTAGCAAAGAAAGACTTTTAAGCTGGCGTAGAGACGGGGAGAAGAAAAAACGGTAATAATAGCGGCTGATGTTAAAAAAGAAAGAAAAGCAGAGTCGGATTTATTTATTTTTGTTTGTTTGTTCCTTTACGACAGTGCCGGACGGCGTGGGGGTCCGAAAGAGGTTTGAACTGTAACGAACATGGTTCGAGGGTAATGGCCACGTTACACATTAAGGTGATGAGGCTGGGGTTGGAGCTTGGTTGACAGTGAGGAATTGGAAACTCTTTTTTGAACCCTGTCCAATAAAGAGAAAGAGAGACTAATGGTTGATGCACGACCAATTTGTGACATCAATATCATGGGTAAATGGTGGCTTTGTAGAGATATAGGATATTGTCAGATGTGAGTAGTTTTCTAGCATGGTAGTGGGAGCTCACCTTCTTTTCAGCAATCTTGGCGATGTCTTTTATGCATTTGTTCCAATTCATGCTTCCTGTGAACGTTAGGTTGAAGAGTTTAAATGATGAACTCTCAACGATATTGTTTTTATCGATGCCAACCAGTGACTGGAAAGGTTCTTTGAAAGAAAAATGACATAGGAAAAGTTTTGTTGATTGCTCTTCTTGCTGTCAGCTTTGCCATCAAATAAGTATCCTTATTCACTAACCTCTTTCTCACCTCAGTCTATCGTTTTTACTTTTCTTTAATAAACTTCTCGGTGCCATCATTTCACTACACTACCCATAAGATATTCTGGATCCTTCATATACTGGACAACCCATATCCCCCCCCCCAAAAAAACCTCAGAAGACTAGGAAACTAATTACTATGTACAATGCATGACTACAGAAGACGATACTGGCATGCTTTATATTCACCAGTCACCACTTAACAAGGCCTAGAGGCTACTCGAGGATAAAAGTTAATGAGTGTATGGTAGTCAATGGGACAATACCATAATACTCGTTAGTGGAAATTTGGTAAATTGGATTACTTAAGGGGATGGCTTTTCAAGAACTTGAAGATGACCATGTTGTAGTCAACTGGAAAGCAGGGAAACGTTAGCGAGTTCTACAGGCATGTAATGTTAAGAAAGAAGTTTTTTTTCATAGAATCTACGTTTAGGTTTAGGCACAGATAAAGAGAGGTGGGGGGAATTATTGATGATGGTTTCAGTTAGGCGAGCGTTCTTTTTTTGTAGAGGTTTGGCAAGAGGGTACCATAGATTGGAGCTCAGACGAGCACTTGTCATGAAATTAATGATAGAGCAAAGACAGGCTCGCAACGTCTCTTCCGTTGGAAAGCGGTTACAGGGAAAAGAAAAGGACATTCCCTACGAGGTTACAAAGTCTATACTGTGAATAAAGAAGAGAAGGTGTAAGGGGACTTCTAATTATATAAAACTGTGTGAAGGAAACAAAAATATAGTTTTTTTTTTGTTTTCATTTCGATAAAGACTTTTAGAAAATTATTACTTACTTTAAAGATAAGAATCAGAGAAGCTTCCCACAAATAAAATCTGATACAACACTGGGAGATTCTCAAGCCGCTATCTTAGAGTTTAAAATCTGGTAATA
>NC_136488.1:82342242-82369742 GCF_053919585.1 Euprymna scolopes | reverse complement strand
CTGGTACCAGTAATAATTTATTTTTGTAAGAGATCATCAGTTGTTTACCATGAAACACTGTTTAAAAACAAAATAGTATATTACATCATGGCTCCCCAGCAGTGTTGATCAAACACCACCTCCCTTAATCTTAGGAAAAAACATATTACAAATATCTAGTTTCTTATTTTTAATTACTTTATCTAACCTATTCATGTTATAAAAATGAATTTCTTACCTGTGAGATTCATCTGTTTCCAAATTCAAAATGGATATATTTTTTAATTTACCAGTCTTGTATTTATAAGATTAGGATTAATCCATTTGACTACTTATCACCCCCACTATGATTAGTATTTTGTATATTTACATTCTTATTTATTGAAAATTAAATATATATAAAGGTTAAAACTATTTATACAGATACATTTTTATTTTTAATTTTTTTTTTTATATTAAATACATTTTTCACATTACTAATATAGTTTTGGATTTCCTTTATTAATATATTCTGTTTAATATTAAACGATTCAAAAGCATTAGGATAACGAACAAATGCTTTATTTAACTTTTTAAATATTTTAGTTTTATCCCCACCTTGTTTTATCATCCTTATTACTAAGCTAGAAACTGGTGGTATAAAGCCTATTAATTTTAAAGTAACGCGAGCTGTTCTCAAAAACTCTGACATAATGGTTCCATAAAACATAAAAACAGAGCAGGTACTATCTTTATGCGGCATGCGCACTATTTGAAAGGGGAAAGAGTTTCTTTTATCGCGTGTCTGTATTATAAAGATGATCTTGTCTGTCTGCGGAATGGTCTCTACTAAACTACTCTGTCAATTTTTGGTCTACCGACTTGAAACGTGATATATGCAGTATTTTGTATGTGGAACAAAAGCGATTTGCTTTTTTGCCGGAAAATTGCACCCAATGGATCAAAATACTCTATGCATGTGCAAATATACATTTATAATTATTATATAATATTTAACTTAGTTAATTGTCAAGTTTGATATGCAGGGTACGTTACATCAGATAGTAGCGAACGCCGCTAGAGAGCTAAATGTTTTGATTTCGATTTTAGCGTATTGCACTCATATTTTTAAAAACATTTTTGAAACGACTACTATATATTTGATACAATATAAATAATAGGGAATTGGCTGTGTACTAATGCATATGATATCTACATGAATTAAAATTTTATACTTAAGCATATTTTATGACCGGGCAATGCCAAGCGGCGTGGTAGTATACATATATTCCTCAGTTTATATAAAAAAACATATTTTTAAGATATATATCTTTTATAATATCGTCCAAATAACAAGCTCAATGAAGTTATGTTTCCGACTTCAGAGCATATTCACTGGTGTGTTGCAATAGGCCATTTTGAAATGAGCAAGTTGGTTGAACGATATCGCCTGACTGAAAAGTCAAAACAACCAAAGACGGGAGAATAGAGATGAAAAGGAGAAAACAGCGTGTGTGTTTTTTTCAGTCGCACGATATTTTTTAACCAGCTTTCTCATTTGAAAAGGCTCTATTATCTAAAGGGTTGAAATACATTTATAATGGATATTTTCTAAATTTTTGGTTGTTTTTTTTCTTTTAACTTTTATTCTTGCTTTGCTACACATTGAACTCTCCTACTTAAGACTTCCTACAGTAATTATTCTATCTATTACAGACACAGCATTATATCTATATGTAATATTGTCGGGGGCCCTGTATGACATGGAGGAGTGTATAGCGAGTATATATAAAACAGGTATGTATAAACGAGAAGACCAAACCATGTACATGTTATATAGTCGTCCATGTGATGTTCGTTGCGCGCGCGCGTGTGTGTGTACATTTTTAACACCTATAATAATCAGATATAGATACCTTCAACAATAGTTCAACAAACGGGACGAATAGCACCATTGTCTGCTTGCCCAGAAAAGGGGAGGACATACCTTTTTGGTCGGAACCATCACTGTATTATTCCAGACGCGCTTCTGAAAATGTAAGTCATTTTCTACCCCGACAACTCAGAAACCAATTTTTTTTTCCACATTTACAGTTATTCTCGTTGCGACTTTTTTTTTGTTCTGGGATAGCACGCCATTCCTTTTTCAGGGATTACATATTACTGTCTTTCCAGTTGAATGCTTCCATAGTTGAACGATTCCTAACTTGCCTGTCCTGTCTATTCGTTCCAACTCGTTTGCTCAGGGCTCCTTGACTAATTACCAACTTTCCCGTATATATTCAAACTAATCCATTGTGCTTACGTCGTTCGACTACACAAAGACCTAATAGGTGACTTATCAGGTACGTTTTCTCTCTTTATTATTTTTATACCAAGGTTTGAAAACCTATTTTGTTTATATCCACTGCATTGTTTTCTATTAAAGCATATTTGTTTTTCTTTATCTAAAATTTCTTCTTGCTATTGTTTATAGAATCTAGTAAAGTTAAATTCCTAAAACGTCATTTAACCATATTTGTCATTGAATTGCATTTTTCTTTACAAAAACAAATCTAATTCAATCTACACGATAATAATAAATATCTTCTGGCTCAGAGAATTCGGCAATACTCCGGATGTGCTAATCTGCAGTTAAAATTCAAACATGGCGGAATTAATTGAAAGATAATTGCAACTTCTCTTTCAATTTGGGATTTTTTAATCATGTCCAGTCCATATTTCTTTATTTTATTTTAAAGTTGATGAGTTCTTTTTCTTATTCTGAGGTGGAATAAAAAAATGACATGATAATTACATGAATGAAGCATGCTTTGAATCGACCTGTTACACACACCATTTGAAAAGGGAAAAATTTTCCAAAATTAATAATGGAATACGTCGCATTAATTACAAGTAAGACATTTTACCATACAACTGAATATATATATATATATATATATATATATATATATATATATATATATATATATGTACTTATTGATTTGTAAATCGCCACTTGTTCTCGTCTCCTCTTACCAACAGAGACTATAATTCATTCCTCGCATTGTGACAGTCTTCTAAATCTCTTTTACATACCTATCCCACACAATGCTTCAAGCAAACTACATATCAATCCTATATATATATATATATATATATATATATATATATATATATATATATCATGGTCACGTGGTGGCTTATTATGAATTAGGTGGGCGGACTTTCTTTTATATTTTTATTATATATATATATATATATATATATATATATATATATATAGAGAGAGAGAGAGAGAGAGAGAGAGTGTGTATTAATTTATTGTATATTTACATATGTACATATTTAAAATTTAGAATCTACTATCGTAAGCATTTTAAAATATTTCGACTATATTTGTAATTGATATTATTAATCTACGTTTTTTTTTGTTTTAATATACAATGCTTCGAATATTTTTAGTCTATTAACATTTTTCTCGCCTTGCAAAACCTTAATGCTTTCTACCATGATTTTTCGGAATTCCGAATGATGACAGCCATGTTTTCCCAAATGTTGCGATATCGAACTAGAATCAGAGAGGTGGAGAGTTAATCTTCGCGACAATGTGTTTGTAGTATAACCTATGTAGTTAGTATTATTAGAGATACATTCTCCTAATGGGCAATTAAATTATTTGTCTGCGGAATGTTGTTTTTGATTACGAGGTTAGCTGTCTGCAATTTTTTATAATAGATAATAAATTTTATTTTTTGGTTAGCAGCGGGGGTCACATATCGACGGATTATATTTTTTTAGAATACTTCCATCAGTTTTGGAGTTCCTGTGTAGCTGATTACGGTAATATATATGAATAGTTTGAGGGTTTTCTTGTTGGATATTACTAGTTTGATTCAAGTTGCTGATCGCTAGTTTTATTTGTTTATCTACAAGAGAGTTTGGGAATTGGTTATTGACGAAAACTTGTTTTATATTTTTTTAATTCATTAAAGAATATCTTTTTGTTTGAGGAAATCACCTCCGCACGATGTATAAGATTCTTTATTATATTGGCTTTATAACGATATGGACATTCACTTTTAAAATTTAAAATACAGGAATTAGCGGATGTAGTTTTTTTAAAAAATGGAGGTGATAAATTCGTCGCTACTAGAGTCAATTAGAACGTCTAAAAACGAGATTTTATAATCGACACTTAGTTCGTATGTGAAGTTAAGAACAGAATTACTCTGAAATTTACTCTTTAAATATTCCATTTCCTCTATGTTATCAACAAGAATCAATATATCGTCCACATATCGAAGGCTTCGTTATCAAATCGAACACCTTATTCTCTAGGTTGGCCATATAAAAGTTACTGAATGTTGGTCTCAATGGGGAACCCATAGCTACGCCATCCACCTGTGTATGTATATTTCCCAGATGATCATAAAATGGAACTTTAGTTGTACACATTATTAATAACTTCTTTAAAATTGTTGGGTTCATTTTCAGTGGAGGAAGGGTTGGATTGTTATACATGTTTTCGATTATAATGTCAATTGTTTCATTTACTGTATAATTGTAAAAAGATTTTCGACATCTAGAGAAGATGTCGAATGGAGGGAGGAGAAAGAGAAAGAGATGGCTTGTCTTAATATGCCTAGCTATATTATTCGTGACCACTCCTACTCATACTAGGGCTCCTCGTGGGGAGGGGGTAGGGGGGCCACGTGTTTTTCCTGCTTGCTTAAATTGTCAGCAAAAAAAGATAGAACTTGGCCCCCACCTTTGGGAATCACGTGGTTTCCCCAACTTCCGCTTTAAGTCACCTCAAGCCCTTCCATCCAAACATGCCTATCATTATATGTTACAGTTCCTTCGTACAGAAACACTTTCATCAAAACAACACTTAACTTTGTGTCTAACTGTAATATAGTACACACGTTTATACACGTGTTAACATGTATGCAGAGTATGTTGCAAGGAACAGAAGACAAGTAATAACTTGACTAACTTTTTCATTGAAACGCTGACATTTATTTCCGGGTACTTTCCCGAATGAAACGTGATCCTCTATCTAACGTGATCCTTTTTCTCTCAAATGTGATCCCCAGTCCGCACTAATGTTATTCTTTTTATATCTTTTTCTTTTCGTCCTTGCTGTGACGTCACTTCGCTCATGGCTCAGCATTTGCATACAGTCGTAATTCGTGCTCTGATGCATAATCTCCTAAAGAGGAAGCAAATAAAATGACCCCATTTCTTTTTTTTTTTAATTGTTTTTCTTTACTATATTAATAATTTTGTTCTTTTAAATATCAGTAGAGAAGAACCCAATCACCTAAATTTAATTAATAAGTAACAGCTCTATTTCTTTTTGGCTGACAACTTAAGCAAGCAGAGGCAAAATGTGGCCGTCCCTCCCGAAGAGCACCAGTAAGAATAGAATAAGGGTGGTTGCATAGAATATAGTTAGGCATAATGAGACAAGCCATCTCTTTTTTTACCCCCTCTCTCTCTTCCAATCCCTCTCTCCCTCTCTCTCTAAAGCAGCAGTCTTTAAAGTCTTAGCATAACCCCTATTATGTGCTTTTGAATCTGTATATCCAGTCTTTTACTAAGATCCTTTGGATCATTTGTTTGGATCATTTTATGGGAAAGTGTAATATTTTCAATAGCAAAATAAAAGTCTTTATACATACGCGCGTCCTTTATACGTGTGGAGGTCACTTTTTTATAGTCGTTTCATTTAATCATCGCCGTTTCGTCTAATAGTTGCTGTAGAACTGAGCTTCTTTTCAAGAAGAAAGAGGACACAACGAGACGTGTGTTGAGAGTTTCATAAATGGTTTTATTTTGAGAGAATTGAAACAGGGGAGGGGGAGACTAGTATTCCCTTAGCTAATTATCTTGTTCTTAACTTTCTAACTTCTGTGTGATGCATACAAACAAAGATTATTTTACATTGCTGGTCGTGTCTTATTTGCACGGCTTTTACGGAGAGACGGATTTAAAAAGCTAGGTTTGGCTCAGCTCAAAAACGTGACGTCATTCATCATTGTTTTACTCTGTTTTGTCTACCGTTTTATCTGTTGCCCCTGCCTCAACTCTATGTCACCCATTTCCCATTCAATCCTGGGAATGATTCTGTTTTACAGATATGGGTTTTCATACACTTAGTGTGACCCTTGTCAAAATTCACACTAGCTAACTTAATTGTCACCAACGTAGGCTCCCTAATAGAGTCCCTAAATGTACCTGCAATCCTCTACCTACGCAAGAGTCAGACATGTCCAAAGATGGAATACTGCTCAGTACTCTTCTCTGCTTGACAGCATACAAGACGAGATTTCCATGGACAACGATTTTTTGCAAAGGCTGCCTATCTCTGAAACACATTATCGCAAGACTGCTTCCCCAATGATTATAACTTGGTCATCTTCAAATACAATGTCATCTTCAAATGCAATGTAAAAAAAAAATCCTTATTACAAACTACCTTAGAAGCCATCAAACACAGTTCATACCATTGATCTATGTTAGTGTTCCTCATCTCTCGGCTAACAATCATGTCCTTATCCTTGTACCCTTGATCAGTGGATACAAATTGTAAGTAAATAAACAAACAGTTTGCAAATGAAGTTTTAAGTAGATGAATTCATTTTCTACCACAGGGGTGGGATGTATTTTACATTATCTCTGACCCCCACGTTCCAAATATAAAGAAATAAACAATACAAAACACGAAACAAATGCGATTTCAAATTAAGAAAAAAGATAAGAAAAGCAGGTGCTACCAGATCAGGCGGTCTGAAGATATCAGCTTTCTGACTTAAATGCATCAACCACTGATGTTATTGTTTTTTTTTTTCGCTTTGCCTTTGCAAAATTCAATGATGTTCTACGAAAAAAAAAAAAACAAAACAAAAAGAACAATTTTCTCTACAAAGCAACCAAACCAAACATCGTGAATAAATATTTGAAGATATAAATGACATGAAGCAGAAAAGCTTTTTTCTTTAAAAATTACTGAATTCGACATTAAGTAACACGAATAGCGTTCATTCGCCGTAGAAAATAAAACAACCAATCCAAATATCGTTAGAAATAAAAAAATAAAACGTATCTTTGTAGTTTATATGGAATCATGGAATATTTTCCATGTTATAGGCAACAAACAGATAAAAGATGAGTTTTATTGTAATAGATTTGCAAAAAAATAAAAATAAAAATAAATAAAAAAGAAAAAAGAAAAAAATCTATAGAGAATGATTTTAAAGCGACTGGGAAAGAAACACTTATGGTAGGTTTCAATGTCTGTTTAACTTGAGGCTCACACATAGCAGACATTTTCAAGATGTGCGAGACAACAGATATGCAACTTTTCTTTATTTCTTTTCGGCCATTAATTTAGAGTGGGTAATAAAACTTAAGAACATAATCTTTCAAATAAAATCTCATGTTCTTAGCCGTTGTAGAAAGAAAGAAAGACGACGACAACAACAACAACAACAACAACAATAACAATAATAATAGCAATAATAACCATAACAACGAAAACAACAACCACAACAATAATAATGATATTAACCATAATAATGACAACAGCAGTAATAACCATAATAATAGGCATAGTAAGAAACATAACAACAACAACAACAACAACAATAATAATAATAATAATAATAATAATAATAATAATAATAATAATAATAGTAGTAGTAGGAGCACTAGGAACAATTCCGAAAAAAAAAAATGGAAAAAAGAATGGGAGAAATTGGAACCAGAGGAATGGCTGCAAAGATACAACGACTAACGACAGTGAAAACGGCTAAAATATTAAGGAAAACCATTGAATGCTGATAATAATACACATGAACCACATGCGTGAGCCAGACAAACTGCTGCAGAGGCAAAACAGGAAGAAGCGTTACAGGGGATGAAGAAACCCGAAGCTGCATATCAGCAAGGTCTACATCTTCATCATGCATCCCCTCCCATTGTCCCATCACTGCCCCCCTCTCCCGAAAAAAATGTGATACCAAATAGCCGAGAAGGGTCAAGGAAGATGGAAAGACCGGGGAGAAAGCGCCGACCAGACATCCGCTGGACAAGCGCGAAGAGAACTAGGACCTTGCGGAGGCTTATGCCACTCAAATTCCAGTATAGACCAATGGCCGCTGCCAGCGAGAAATCGGTGGTGAGAGGCTACACACACACACACACACACACACACACACACACACACACACACACACACACATATATATATATATATATATAAATATACATACACATACATAGACACACATAAGGATAATTATATATGCATATACAAATTATAATAGATGCTACTACCGCTACCATCACCACCACCACTACTACTACTACTACTACTACTACTACTACTACTACTACTACTAATAATAATAATAATATAATAATAATAATAATAATAATAATAATAATAATAATAATAAATACCTAGTGAAAGATTAGTAATGCGCCAAAAGAAAGTTAAAATTTTTAAATGTATTGGTAAAAAAATAAACAAATAAATAATAATAATAATAATAATGATAATAATAATAATAATAATAATAATAATAATAATAATAATAATAATAATAATAATAATCTCTACTCTCTATTGCGTATTGAGCTTTTTTATTCGGTTGGGATTAAATTTTCTATATATAAATACTGTTATTTATATTAGTTTAAAGTTTACCATTGCATATATCAGGTAAACGCTACATCCCTTTGATTTCATTGCTTTGCAATCGGATTATATGTATCGTCACGCTGGACTTATTTTTCACTCCATTCTCTCTAAAGAACTATTTTCGCATTTCGGATCAACTTTAGAGGATTTTCACGCAAGCGAAATATTATGCGCGGTTTGTTTTTATATTTTCTTCTTTTTTTTTTACATATTTAATATTTTTTTCACTTCTTTTTTATTTGGCAATTTATAACTACAATAAATTTTGATTGTAAAGTTCAACTTACAGTTTTAATTTTCTTTCTCTTATATATATGTTATTATATATATATATGTTATTATATATATATATATATATATATATATATATATATATATGTATATATATTGCATGTGGATGACTATAATGCTCCCTATCTTGGCTTAAGCATATTGGGAAGTGGTATACAAACTGCTATTAGCGTATTAATTGATGCTCTTTGTGTAAACAAATTGAGCTTAGGCATTTGGATGATGTCAAAACATCGTTAATTCATCACCCGCACAACAGCAGCCGTATAGCGTAATGGTGAGAAGCCTGGACTGTCTTTTGGGCGGTCGAGTTTCGATCATGGCTTGAGGTAGTTGCCTGTTTAACCGCACTGATGAGCTGTGATATGGCGAAACAGTATTGTATGCGGATGACTATATATATATATATATATTATATATATATATATATATATATATATATATATATATATATATATATATATAATTTATGGAAGGAATTAGACCGGAAGTCTAGAAGAGCAAAGTTTAATTTAATGTATTAATACTGTAAAAGAACATTGCCCATTGTACTGTAGATATATAATAAGCTCAATAGGTATATTTATCCTAGAGCTATATTAATATTGTGACCAGAAAACAAATGCAACAACATGCCCATATATATAGTGACAAACCAGCTTACTTATTACAAACATGCTAGTTTATTTTGGTGTCCTAACACGGCTACCGAGAGAGAAGGCCGGTGAACATGACAGTGTGACGTCATTACCAGATCAACATATAGGTAAAGGGTGCCTAATGTTTTCTTTGTTCAACTACGTGGCGACGCTAATAGCCATAAAAATATTTTTCGTTGCCTTAGATAATGGCTGTGGTAATTTTATGAAGATAGTCCAAACGTGGGCGTATTTCCTTCTCCTAAAGAGAAAGAACAATTCTCCATTTGGATAATTATATAATCGCAATTATCATAATTGCACATTGGGCTAATTTTTATCTAACAAATTATAACAGTAAGTGAACTTGTTTTCGAAATTTTCTTATATGTCTATCGAAGAAAGTCAAATATTTCATTTTATTTTTTTTTTTTTTTACTACAAAACAATTTTTATATGAGAATATTTTTCAGTCCGTTCTTTTAATAATAAATAAAACTTTTCATTGAGTAGTTTTTAAAGTTATAAGCATTTTTCATGACAGCTTTTTTTTTTTTTTTTTTAATTTTTTTTTTTACTAAAGTGATCGATGAATTCAATGTTTTAGCACCGGACGTAATTTATTTCTTTGAAATATATTTAAAACTTAAAGTTTTTTGTTTTATAACATTTTAACTGTAAATAATTTACATGACTGAAATGGGAAATGAAATAGGAAATTCTCTATTCTCTCCCGAGACATACGAACACAAATTCATCTTAAAAATTCATTAACTAATCAGTTTTAATTAAAGTTTTGATATGAACTAAAAATAAAGAGTACATTACATTTAAGTTAACATATTTTCTTGTGTTTTATCTTATAAATAAATGTTGTACACGCCGTGCTAAAATAATAACGTTATTATTTAGAAAACCATTCTTTACAGGGAGAAGGGCTTTCTAATTATTTTGCACTTTCACCTAACAATTTCATGAAAAATACGATTAAAATTTTATTTAAGTTGTAAATCCTGTCTAAAATATAGCATGGTGTGTTCACTGCACAAGCACAATTATTATTATTATTATTATTATTATTATTATTATTATTATTATTATTATTATTATAACAATAATAATAAAAAAAACTGGTGTAGATGACGTCGACTAGCGCGACATCAACTAGTTGTGAAGGGCCAGGGAGGCTGGAAAGACTGAGGTGGAAGAATTATAACTAGATCTCCACTGGAAGTGTGCAGTTCAAATCTGGTACTTTGGGAAGGCATTTTGTCACCCATACCTCAGGAAACACCAACGAGAAATCAATGGCAAACGGCTGTTGCGATAACGTGCAATCATCTGCACGAGTAGTCAAGAGGTCGAGAACACTGGAAATCTGGGGAGACTTGTTGTCATTCGGTCTCTAGGGAACACCACAGGTTACTGCCAGTGAGACAACTCATAGTGAGTGAAATGATGATAATAATAATAATAATAATAATAATAATAATAATAAAAATAAAAATAATAATAATAATAATAATAATAATAATAATAATAATAATAATGTCCCCTCCCACATTCACTACCACCCTGATTTAATATAGATGTTTACTAAATTTTCTTATGTTATATGCTCGTATACCAAAAAGTCACCAAAACAGTGTATGTGGTATAATCGTCTAAATGTTGATATGCATACTTGGGACGAAGGGTTCATCCTGATGTGTATACGTGTCACTAAATGTCTGTCGTTGGTGATTCTTCACTATTTTAACCCTAGAATTATGTTGTTGCTGTCTATTAATGATATATTCATATCTAATTGTTCATATGCGGGTGTGTGTGTGTGGTACATGTACATGCTCAACGTCCAAATTCTAACTTTCAAATCTCCAGCTGAACTGATCACGTGACTCACACGTAGATTTGATCAGCTGCCCAGCTCTTCCGAATTATGTTGTTGCTGTCTATTAATGATATATTCATATCTAATAGTTCGTGTGTGTGTGGTACATGTATTTTGGACATACATTCATGCGTCATTGATCCTATCCACCTGGAATTCATCTTGTTCTTGGAGGGGAGGCTGGAACCTGTTTGGACGAATATTCATTCACTTCCAAGAATGCTGGTTTTCTGTAGTTTTTATTCTCTTTCCAGGTGTGTATCACAGAAGAATTGAAAGTGAATATCTTTGCTTGCGTTGTTACTTCTAGGTCTCTATTTTCACACATGGCGGCTCCCTCCCCAGTGAAGAGGGGGACAACTTGTTAAATCGTCCACTCTTCTCAACGTCCAAATTCCAACTCTCAATAATCTCCAGCTAACTTGATCTATGTAACATACACGTAGATCCGATCAGCTGACCAGCTCTTCCGGTAAACTTGTCTACAATATGATTTACCATATTTTGACATATGCGGGTGTTTGTGTGTGTGTGTGTGTGTGTGTGTATGTGTGTGTGATACATGTATTTTGGATACACTTTAACTTCATGTGTCGTTAATCTTTGTCCACCTGGAATTCATCTTGTTCTTGGAGGGGAGATTGGAACCTGTTTGGACGAAACACATTGATTCCAAGACGAGGATTGAGTTTATATGGTTTTTATTCACTTTCCAGGTGTCGATGACAGAAGAATGTGTGGTTTGCTTCTAGGTTTCTATTTTCACACACGTCAGCTACCTCCCCAGTGAAGGGGGGACGACCTGTTAAACCGTCCGCTCTGCTCAACGTCCAAATTCTAACTCTCAAATCTCCAGCTGAACTGATCACGTGACTCACACGTAGATTTGATCAGCTGCCAAGCTCTTCCGGTAAACGTGTCTATGATGTGATTCTACCATTTTATAAATATTCTTCATATTCATCTCCCGCCCATTTCTCCAGTTAGATAGATAGATAGACCAAGATGGATAGATACAGAAATAGATAACTGAATAGATAGATTCGACACTTTCTTGTGTCCGACCTATTACATAAAACTTAGTTTTTACCAATGTTCACATCATGCTAAGATTATTTCTTTAGTGATGTGAACTTTATTTTCGTAGTCAGGTATTCTGTACTGATATGAAAATGAAGACTATAGCGGAGTATAGGATTCCTAACCATGTAACTGATAAAAATGCGCTACACATTTTGATGAAAAACATAGGAAGAAATGGATATAGAAGAGAAAACCAGAGGAGAGGAACCAAAATAATAATTGTCTCAGTAATGAGGGATTTCTCCTACACCGACCGAGGACAAAAAAGGTGAAGTGTAGCCTCAGAACAGATACTACACTGTGATCTTGTCCCAAAGGTCAAGAATTGTTTGCGTTTAATATGTTTCTTTAATTGTTTGTTCCCTAAATTCATAATTCAGTTTTATCAGTATTAGATTGTATATTGCTTTAAAATTACGTAGTTTTACATAGATAATATTTATATTTTACATTGAACAAAGTTCAGTTTCAGTATTAACCGAATTGGGTGCCTTTCCTTTTTTTTTAACATGTTTTAATGCTCTTTTTAAAAATGCCCTCATATAGTATTAACAGTGACAGTTTTATAAATCTTACCTACATTGCCTGCAGGCATTTTTTAGTTAACAGGCCTTCTATATGTCGGTGATCGTGGTCTTACGCTATCATAACCTCATTTGTGTTAATCAGGAGGAAATATTAAAAACAAAAACAAAAAAAAAAACATTTATTGTCAATATTATTTGTCAATATTAACAAAATGAATATTATTTCCGAAACGACCGTTCACTCAATTTGATTGTTTTGTTTTCTCCTTTTGAAACTGATTCATAATTTATAATTATTAATCTTTATCCTCAACACACACACACACACACACACACACACACACACACACACACACACACACACACACACACACACACACACACACACACACACACAAGATGAGGAATAAAAGTTACATATAGCTTTATTATATCATCAGATCAATAAGGAAATAAAATACTGAAATGGACAGAAAACCACTTTAGGCCACGACATTTCAAAGCTAAATGGTTTTCATCAGAAGAGGAGAACGGCCAGGATTATACAAAATATAAAATAGCTGGAGTATGAACCTTTAGATTAGAAATAAAAAATGTATATATCAAGAAACATTAAAGAGTACAAAAATAAAAATAAAATGGTAAAATATATCTATAAAGAAGAAAGTAAGTGTACGTGAATGGGAGGGTAAATAAAAATATGAAAAGGATATACATATATATGCATATATATATGTATAAATATATATATATATATGTACATATATAAAAAATCTGTACATATATGTATGTATATATATTTATGTATATATATATTTTTATATATATGCATATATATAATCTATACATGATATATATGTAACTATATACATTTAAATATATGTATATATATATGTATATAATCTATACATATATCTATATGTATATATACATATATACGTATATATATGCATACACACACACACACATATATATATATATATATATATATATATATTGTTTTTGTCTTCCCTATTAAACGCTGACACCTTTCCATTTATTGCATTGTAGTAACTGTCTAATATTTCTCTAAATACATATAACACACAATGTTTAAAACAGACTGCATCTAAATAATAATAATAATAATAATAATAATAATAATAATAATAATAATAATAATAATTTGCCACTCAAATTCCAGTGGAGACGACTGGCCGCTGCCAATGAGAAAGCAATGATAAGAGGCTGTTGTTATAACGCAAATAATATTTATTTGCAAATCTTATCAAAAGAGGCGGAGAGTACTGGAAATCTGGGGAGACTTGTTGTCACTCGGCTTTGATTACCTGATTGAAAGCTCTTTGTAAGCCAATAATAATAATAAACTGCTACAGGTCTAAAACATAAAGAAACATCACATGGAATAATGAAAACTGAGACTGTATAAATTAGAGGGAACCTCGTTTTAGCGCCCCCTCCCCTTTGTATGGGTGGGTGTCACAATAAACTGACGCCACACCAAATAAGTGAGGAGGGTCGATGGATGGAAAAACCCAGGAGAGAAAGCACTAGCCAGACCTCTGCTGGATGAGTACAGAAAGAATTAAGGCCGTGGGGAGGCTTATTATCAACCAAATTTCAGTGAAGACCAATGGTCGTTGCCAACAGAAAATCAATGGTAAGCGGCTGCTGCGATAACACAAATTCTTTTGCAAAGGTTACCGAAAATGGTAAAGAATATTGGAAATTTGGGGAGACTTGTTGTCACTCAGACTCCAGAGAACACCACAAGTTCTTAAAGAGAAATCTTTGATAATGGCTTTTATGACTACGCCTAGTGAGTAAATAATAATAATAATAATAATAATAATAATAATAATAATAATAATAATAATAATAATAATAACAAATAAAATAGTAATAAAGAAAATAATAAGACAGTTTATTCTTTTCTAACAAATCGTTTCCAGCCTGATGCCAGTCTATCCTTGATTATTTATGGCTAGGAATTACAAGCTCTTCACCCAAATATTTACATTTCGGTAAAAGTATGTCTTTCTTTCCATAAAGAATTTGCTAAAGGTCATCCATTTATGACATATATTTAACAAATACCTTTGTTGTAAAACACGGTTTCCAGCAATTTTACAGCCGTTTTTTTTTTTATTCATTCAATATCCAAAAAATCTGCCTTTGCTTGGGAGCAATTACTTGGTAATTTTTCACCACGTCTTTCTTACACTACCCAGAATTGGAAAAATTGGGGTTCTCATCCAGAAAAACAAAACGAAAAATCTGTATGATGCACATACCTGTGACGAAACGAAAATGCCATATTCCAAAAATTATATAAATTAATCAAGTTTTTAAATAAAAAATACACACATTTTATGAGTAAGCAAAGAGCAGCCGCATTGTCTGTCATTTTGAAAACAATTAAAAAACAAAAGGAGATAACTCAATTATCCAATTTTGCGAAATTTATGGTCTCATGCCTATGAATTCACATTAATCACTTAAAAATGTTTTTTTTTTTTTTTTTTTTTTAAATTTTTAGTGACCAGTGTGGAACGATGAACGTAGTCTCTGGTTTTGCTACGACCAGTTTTGAATAATCTCTGGTTTTGGTAGGACCAGTTTAGAACAATGTGGTCTCTGGTTCTCCAAGGACCAGTCTGGAACAATAAATATGTTCTCTGGTTAGTTCGTGTGTAGATTTGTTTGAAATGAAGAAATCTATCACGTGAGGTCATACTCTTAGTTCCTTTGGGTGCGCCGCCTTGAGAAATCTGAATAGATCGACCAAATCACTGTTTTTATAAATTTGGTTAATTTTACATAGACTTGTTACTTTTCGTGTTTAAAACGTTTTACATTGGTTGAAAACAATGAGTTAACACATTCATGTGAAAACTTTACTCGCTTTTTGTTATGGTGCCCAACCCTACTGATAATATAGGGTGGAACGATAAAAATTGTTCGACTAGAAAAGACGACATGATTCCATTTCCGTTTAATGAAAACCGTTTGTTTGTTTTTTGTTGCAGACCATCTACTAGTTGGCAAGTTGTGTACAAATCCCGAGAGCGATAGAAGCCTTCTGTTATGTCTGAAAGTGACACAGTGTTCAACGAGCGAGATCGGAGATGCGCCACTGTACAATTCATGCACTCTACCAATCCAAGTTATGACAACAGGACCATTGCCAGCACTCTCAAAATGCATCACTTGATTGCCACGAACAACAGGGACGTGCTCAGGGTAGTGAAAACAAAATTTCCAGCCACGGTTATGGCCTTTGGTGTGGTTTCAAGTAGAATGCCATATGCAACCTCACATCTTCGAAGTCAGCTTGAAAATCATCACCTAAGATCTGCTGAGGAGTGTGGTGATCCCCTGGTGCAATCAGGTGGTTGCTGACAAACCCTGGGTGTGACAGCAGGACTTGGCGCAGTCCCACAAGTCCAAAGATACCCAGGCTTGGCTTCAGAAGGAGCGCTACAACTTTGCACCCTTCTCTCACTAGTCCCAGCTTCTCCCCCGACCTGAGCCCGCTGGACTACTCCGTTTGGGCATACGTTAAAGACATCACTAACATGACATCCCACAACACCAAAGCCAGACTGATCGCCGCCATCTGCCGAGTATTTGCCGAGCTCCCGCCGGCGCTTATGAAAAAGGTATGCTCCCAGTTCCGGACCCGTATCGAGGCAGTGACTGAGGTTGACGGCGGCTACACTGAATAAATGTCAGCTACTACACAATCAAGTTACGTGAATTGATTTGTTCAATAAAAGTTTTAAGAGAAAGCGGTAGTGTTGTTCTTATAGGGCGGCAATTCCACCTTGTAATAGACTTTTTTATTGGTTATAAAGACCGAGAGGTTACGTCTCTTGGCGGTTATGCTTGAGTTTTTGCACATGTGGTGATCGAACTGATGTATATTCACACTCTTCATTTGTTTCCTTTGCTTATCTGTTCAATATATTTTGTTTCCACTAATTATTGAGTTGCATCGAAACCTTAACATTTTTGGAAAACATTTTTGGAACCGAAGAGGAGAGCGAATCCCAACGAAGCGAGAAAGAAACAGAGTAGCTATTTAAACTATTCCTTTTTTATGTTTGGCGTTCGTCCGAATCGCATCGCCATTTAACTCACTCCAAACTTAAGAAATTGATTAATTAAAATAAGAGCGAAATGAAAATGGACGAAATAGCCTTTTTTTGCCTCACTCTTTTGTTTGGCTTCCGTGTCCAGGCAAGACGTGGCATAATTAATTAATTCTAGACTCCAATCAATGTCAGAGCTAAATCACTACAAACAGTTGGCGTTTTGACCATCGATTTAAAAATCAATCATATCAGAGCCATGCTTTTTGAATAACAAAATTGTCAAAAGAAAGGCAAAATATTGAAAAGATAAATAAATAAAAATTAAGTAAAATGATAAAGAAAAAAATTCGGAAATTAATTTATCGATTGTTTTCGTTCCCTTTGAAGAAAGATATATTTGGTGCATTCTTTCATGATGAGTTGGTACGCTTTCTATTTCTTTTACATTATTTCATTTCTAATATGCCACTTCTTTTTATATAATTTATGGAAGCAGCCCCCCTTCATGTTTCTAAGACTGAATTATCTCCCCTAGTGTCACACACTATGCACAGTTGGGTTTGTATTACTGTACACATAGATTCGAAAAAGTTGTCAAAAAACAAATATATAACAAATAAATGTTATCAAAGGCAAGATAAGTTACTTTTCTACCTAACTGGATAATTTTCTAGTGTTTTTATGTAATGTAACATATTCATTTAGAATGATGGTTCACAGGAAGTCGTCTTCGGACACAAAGGACAGCACATGATGATGATTGTGATGATGAACATATTTATTCAGCTCGAAAAACATACAGTGTTTACCGATGTATTGGAAAATTAAAAATGACGCCCGACTCTCTATTTGACACGGTAAATTTGGGAAAAAGAGTTATAAATTTAAAAAAAATAGACAAAATACTGTTAGAAACTGACTCAATATGTTATCGTGACATAGACTGACATATATTCGGTGGGTTTTTAACCGTATTTTATATATTTTATATTTTTAACTCCTTTTCCCGAACTTACCGTGTCAAAGAGAGAGAGAGAGAGAGAGAGAGAGAGAGGGAGAGAGAGAAAGAGAGAGAGAGAGAGTTGGGCACCATTTTTAATTTTCCAATACATCGGTAAACACTGTATGTTTTTTCGAGCTTATTAAACATGTTACATTAAATAAAAACACTAAAAACATATCCAGTCAGGTAGAAAAGTAACTTATCTTGCCTTTGATAACATTTATTTGTTATATATTTGTTATTTTTTTTACAACTTTTTTTTCGAATCTATGTGTACAGTAATACAAACCTTGCACAGTTATTATTCATATACGCACTATGAACAGAAATTATTCAGATTCATATTGTTGATAAACTTTAAATATTTCATTAAATACTTGATTATTTTGTCTAACTGTAAAAGTTTTTTAAAAAATCGTTTTACTGGATTTTCCTAAAAAAAAGCAACAAAAAAAAAAAACACATTTTCACTGAGACGTAAGAGACTACTTAGAATTAGGGACAAAATTTAAGGGAGCAACCTAAGTGTAGAGATGTGCAACAAGATGTTTGTTTACATTACATTTTTACGGTTAAAAATAAAACACTAAAAGATTCAATGAATATAAAAATAGGGTATTGTTGAAGTATCATATAAAAAATAAAAATACGAAAGTGTGATAATTACTCAATTCGAAGGCAACCGAAAAAATAAAATAAAATAATGGTAAAGAGGTGAGTCCGTCTGCTTGATCCATTAAAATAGGGATTATGAATACATTCATATATGTATAACAAATGTATTTAGCTGTCTGAAGAGTAGCTATTTTTGGAATATTTTTAAATGATATAATATTTAACTTTATCCAAATAATTATGAAGCAATTGTAACACATAAGGAAATACACCATATGATGTTCTCATTTTATATTTTGTTGCCTTGATTTTTGCGAAAATATTATATATATATATATATATATATGTTGAATAATTAACATTGTTAAAAGTTAATTAGTTATTACTGATCTATCTGTCTATCTATCTATTTATCTATCTATTCAATGATATTCTTAAAATAGTTTATTTATATTGTTTATTGTTTATAGAATAAAGTGTAGCAATTGGTTTAAGCTGAAGATGTTTATATAAATCAGCTAGGCTAAATATAAACAAAATAATTTTGAAAAGGCGTACGTGACGGAAAGGTCATCTTACGGGGACGTGTCTTTTAATTGGTGATGTCACCGGAACTGAAGTCAAGAGGTCGGTAAGTTTAGAATCGAGGAGTTGGAATTTTATCACAAGAGTGAACAGACGAGAGAGTTGGAGCTTGGTCACGGGGGCGAACAGACGGCCAGGAAGCGTGGCTGAGTAGAACAAACATGTAGACAAGAAAAGGAGACTTTTTGTGAAGGCCATTTGAGACAACTGAAATAAATTTATATTTTAAAAGTATAAAGTGTTGTTCTGTGGTTTCACAAAAGAAAGAAGACCAGATGTCTCAATTGGATGATGTTGAAAACCCCAATTAAAAAAGTCAATCGACTAGTTATATGCAATGTTCACGACTACCGATCGTTAGAACACACTCTGACTGTTTTACTATTCTGCACGCGTTTAGCATTTATACGTGTTTAATTTCTCTTAATTCTCGTGTTAATTGATGCTGGTTCAGAGGCAACTTTCTAGCAAGTGAAGTCAAAGGTGAATCTGTAATTGTCTTCAAATTCTCCAATCAGCTATAATTATCATTTCCTGCAGTGAAGATTGCGAAAGTATGAAACACTGTAATTATAAAAATAATGATTAATATTAATATCTATTATTTATAAATAATAGATATAGTTTAAATAAACCACTGACTATTAAAAATTGCAGTTTAAATATAAGCCTATGGAATATTCACAATTATAAAAAGCAGATTTAATTATAAAACAATGAAAATCAAACTAGAAATCTTAACCTGAATTGTGAAATAGAAAACGAAGATCATAAGCTGTTTACCATGTAGCTGTTTGGAGATTTAAAAACAGAACAGCCGTTAAATTAATGACTCTCCAGTGGAAAATGCCATTTAACCAATCAGAAAATTTTGACACAATCTAGTTAGTATTTCGCTAATATATAAATTTAAAAACAATATAACATATGTATATAAATAAGTAAGTAAATAAATAACTATATAATAGTACTATTAAAACATTGTTCTTAAGAATTAGGTACTTGTACAGTTTAATCAAGACATTAAAAAATGAAAATATCGAAAAAAGCTTATATTGTACGTACCGGTTTTTCCGTTTTGGACTGAAGACCTCCGGAAATAAATTTCACTTAATTTGATCGAGTATTTTTTTTTGTTTGTTTTTTTTTTTTGTTTTTTTTTACAGCGGAAAAACACGTTTTTATGAGAGCGCGTTGAAGTCAGCCATCTTAGAATTTTTTGAACACGCCATGGGGAGATAACTCAATTTAAAGCGCCGACACTCCTCCCCATCTTTAATACTAGCTTTTCTTCCTAAAAATCGAACCTATTGCTCGGTATCATAACAAATTGTTTTTTCGCTGTAAAATAAAACAACAAAAACAAACAAACAAACAAACAAAAAACAAAACAAACTATTTGATGAAATTAAGTGAATTTTTTTTCGGAGAACTTCGTTCCATAACGGATACGTACAATATAACATTTTCGATATTTTCATTTTTTAATGTCTTGATTATAGTGTACAAGTACCAAGAATTATACTGCGATATGCTAGTTCGCATATGGAATTTTATCTCTTTTTTTCTTATTTTTCTTATCAGTTTGTTCAAATTGGCAATGAGGCATCCTACCGGACGCTAAACATGCTCCTGATAACTCATATATTCCAACCGAGAGATCTTTTTAAGATTCTGACCGCCCCCTTAAGTACAATTGTTTGAATTTCTCTTGCACTTGGTTCACCGGGTAGATTTGGCAGGTAGTTTTTGAAATTCTTTTTTCATGAGTCTAGTTTCTTTTATAATAACTAGATTATTATAATATAATTATAATTATAATATATTATAATATCCTAGATTTAAGATTTCAGTTTCTTTTCACGTCATACATAAGACGTTGGTATTTCATCATCTTTACCCTTTCATGTTTAACTCAACACCATTTGGGGACACTAACTTTTACTATAGTTGCTTCTTCCTCTTTCTTATCTCATGTCACTCTGTCAGGTTTTATGGTTCTGTTTTCTGTGTACGTTACTGTAGGGACTGGACAGTCATAGTGGATGGTGTATGACTTATTTCCGACTGTTCTTTCTGGTAAACATGTTTCCAGGATTTGCTGCTGCATTCGATATTCGATACTGCATTATGTATGTGATAAAAAGATTTTCAATTTTTAAAATTCTGTTTATTGGTAAAAATGTAATGTTCTTATTCGAATTAAAATTGATTAAAAGCCCACAGATGTTTTTTTTTCGGCTTTTTAGCTAAAACGAAAACATGTTCAGTCTCAGATATCAACAGAAAAGGCCTGGTGGCAGGGATTTGGTGTCTGCTCTGACGCTGCACCCAAGTTAAACCATTCTTAGTCAATGAATGAAAAATTTTATTTTTACACTCAGAGTGCCCCCTTTTGGGGGAGCTGGTTTTTTCCCCCACATTAAAAATGACCTTGTGTCACATTTTGTTTCCACGAGGAAGCAAATAAATAACTAGTCTCAGATATCAACCATCCCAGTCATTACCTCGTCCTTTTGAAAGCTTGCCCTCGATGGAATTTATTTGTGTTGCCACCCAGTGGTCTTTTGGATGAGAATTGGAATTTTTTCCACATTACAAAGCGACCGTTTTACCTAACTTTGCCCTTGTGTAAATGCAATTAAATAGGGGATGTTAAGAAGAATTATATCTCTATTTACTCAGTTCCTTACGGGAGCAAAGTTAGACACGAGATCGGTTTTTAGTGTAGAGGAATCTAGCCTCTATGAAAGGGGCATTCTGGGTGAGTCCGGAGCATATATTTCGTTCTAGTGCAAAAACTGGTGTATATTTATATCCCTCCCACGGCGGCAAAGTGTGACACAATGTTGGGAAAGCGGAATTTGAAGAACCAGCTCTCAAGGGAAAGAGAATTCTGGCCTACAAAATATGCAAGACTCGAGTATAACTGCCGAGAGACAGATTCTCCTGGTCTTTATAGTGAGTGGAAGAGTTCGTTATTATCTGTAAGGTTGGGTATCTTAATTTCCGGTAGCAGTTAGCTATAGACTAACCCCTTCTCTCAATGAATGAAAAGATAAAGTCTGGAATAGTGAACCTCCTAGAACTGTACAGGACAAGTGAAATCTCTCAGATGGCAAGAATCAAGCCACGTTAAAAATGCCTTAAACTTTGGCGGTTTTGGTGCCGGTGGAAAATGCCCGGCTGAGATAAGACCGGTATTGTAGCCTTGGGAATAATTAACCCAATTAATATCTCCTTGATGGTTAACAGGTTAATGATAACGTTGTTAAGATGCCTTTGATAGTGATTATCATAATGATGATGCTGGCCTCGACAAGAAGGATGATTCTGATTATTCCTTTGATGATCTATTTCTAACGGCAGTTGACGGTGCACGAGAAATGGAGAGGGAGGGGTAGTCGCGAGCGCTGTTTCAACGCTTGGTGGGAAGGAGGATGATGATGATGAGGAGGAGGTGAAGAAGGAAAAAGAGGCAGAAGATGAAGAGAAAAAAAAATGCAAAAAGTCATGCCGAAGGAAGAAAAGAAAGGATGGTGGTGGTGGTATGGGAAGAAGCATACCTGATGTCAGGTCATTGAGTGCATTTTTCCTGAGGTGTTTACATCAACGACGCAGTGAAAAAAAAATGTTTGTTTTGTTATGCAACTGCTTCGTTATCTTGAAGCCCCGCCCACAGATACGTTTGTCGACCAATAAGAAAATCCGTAATAAAAGCACGTGCGCACACCCACACATGCGCACTCATACACGTGTACGTATCTTAACTGCTTATATATATATATATATATATATATATATATATATATATATATATATATATAAGTTATGAAAATATATATGGCAATTAAACTACACAGAATATTCCGTGTTTCATTCTCGTGAGAATTCGTCAGACTGCGACGAATATTCTCACTAGAATGAAACGGGAGTGTTTTGTGTAGCTTAATTGCCATATATATTTTCATAACTTACTGCCTAGCTCTACCTATGTATTGAGCACTGTTGAAGTAAATACTGAAAATTTATGCATAAAATTATATCTTCGTACACTAATTTATATGATTAAATGAAGTAATTATATATATATATATATATATATATATATATATATATATATTCTAATTTTTAGACTGTTAAAAACAGACAAAAGTTATAGCCCGTTCACTCAGAATGAGTGCTTTATGCCAAATAATTATTCGAACATGTTTCAATGTGTGCACATTTTGCATTAAATATTAATCCCTATCAATTCCTGACCAAGCATCGAATGGATACCATGATACTTAGTTCGTTGTCCCTTCTCATAAAAAAATGTCCCTACAAAATGTCGATCATATCGATCCTGTAGTTTTCGAGAACAAGTGGAACGCGCAGACAGACACACAGACAGATAGACTGAAAGACAGACAGATCAAGAGAAATATTGTATAGACACTCCTATGGACAACTAGCTGTATTGACTTGGCGTTGGCTGGGAATTTGCGCTTAGTGACCCTACCGTTTTTTTTGTCTTCTCTCATAATTAATTATTCGTAAGAGGATATTTATTTACATTTGATGCAAGATAATGGACATGTATATCTCATTAAAAATCGGGTTTGCAATAAAATAGATAGAACACTTTACAAAATGTTGAAATGTAAATCCCATAGATACTTTTGTTTTCTTTTGTTTATGCAATTTATCAATTATAAACAGGTTCCGTGCTCATCCAATGCGCAGGCCGTGATCTAGGCATGACATTAATTTTCGACATCCATAACAAAAAATAGAAATAAAAACTGGTTAAATGAAATTAATTTGTAGTAATTTTTAATCTGTATTGAAGAAGGATCAGGGTTAAAATCGCTTATAAACATGAATTATTTTACACTCTATAAAACCCAGGAAATTTGATTTGAACATCGCAAAATAGCAAAAACTTTTAAAAAATGAGAAAAATATCAATGGCGGCAGATTTTTGCAAATGCAAGAAAAATCAGGCCACATTAAACTTAAAAAATGTAAGAACAAAAAACTTAGCATTAATATACATTATATCTTGTTAATATACATTATATCTTGTTAATATACATTATATCTTGTTAATATACGTTATATCTTGTTAATATACGTTATATCTTGTTAATATAGATTATATCTTGTTAATATACATTATATCTTGTTAATATACGTTATATCTTGTTAATATACATTATATCTTGTTAATATACGCTATATCTTGTTAATATACATTATATCTTGTTAATATACATTATATCTTGTTAATATACGTTGTATCTTGTTAATATACGTTATATCTTGTTAATATACATTATATCTTGTTAATATACGTTATATCTTGTTAATATACATTATATCTTGTTAATATACATTATATCTTGTTAATATACATTATATCTTGTTAATATACGTTATATCTTGTTAATATACGTTATATCTTGTTAATATAGATTATATCTTGTTAATATACATTATATCTTGTTAATATACGTTATATCTTGTTAATATACATTATATCTTGTTAATATACGTTATATCTTGTTAATATACATTATATCTTGTTAATATACATTATATCTTGTTAATATACGTTATATCTTGTTAATATACGTTATATCTTGTTAATATACATTATATCTTGTTAATATACGTTATATCTTGTTAATATACATTATATCTTGTTAATATACATTATATCTTGTTAATATACGTTATATCTTGTTAATATACGTTATATCTTGTTAATATACATTATATCTTGTTAATATACATTATGTCTTGTTAATATACGTTATATCTTGTTAATATACATTATATCTTGTTAATATACGTTATATCTTGTTAATATACATTATATCTTGTTAATATACATTATATCTTGTTAATATACGTTATATCTTGTTAATATACATTATATCTTGTTAATATACATTATATCTTGTTAATATACATTATATCTTGTTAATATAGATTATATCTTGTTAATATACATTATATCTTGGTTCAATTATTAGTCAAGTGAAATATAACAGTAAAAGTCTTACCTTTGGTTTGAAATATGATGAAAAAGACATATATAGATGTGTATGTCTAGAAAAAAATTATCTCCCTGAGCAGAAAACAGCTAAAACAATTATCTTTCAATATTTATGGACGGCTTGAAGTGACAAAATTTCCATGTTGATAACAATTTATTGATTTTCAATATCGTAATCCGTAGCTGAAAACAGTAATATTTAAATTATTCCTATTAAATTCCTCTTTATTCCAGGAAATATTAATTTGTAATTCCTAAAACTAAGTATTATTTAAATCTTAACAAAATCTTTAAATTATCTTTATCGGAAACTTATTTTAAATTCAAAATTTTTGTATGGAATTGTAAACTAAAAGTAACTTTTTTAAAAATTTAATATTAACAGATTGTAAAATAAGCCGTGCACAAAGAAATTTGATTAACTCTGAACTTTTAATTGCTTCAGTTATTTGGTTTATAAATTATATTTTTGTTCGAACATACATAGGCGTCACCACTTATCAGGTTACGCGAGGATTTTTATTAGTCCGATGCGAAGATGAACAAAGCGGTCTACCATAGAAAAAAATTATTCACATTCGATTTCTAAATATATTTTTTACTTGCTCATTGCCGAAAAACGATATCGTTTAAAAAAATTAAATTATTAATACCAAGATTGTCTGTTTATTCATAATAAGTTTTAAGAGGCAATCTTTCACAGTTTTTTTTTCACGGATTCTGAAAAATTCAATCATTTAAAAAATTAAGAAATTATTCCGGAAATCTTTTGAAATTTCACAGACGAAAATTTTCAAATGTAAAAAACAAATAATAATTTTTTTCTGTAAAACTTTATTAATTTCCACTTCTTTTTTCTCACGAAAAATCGTATAAATCGGCAACGATTGCGACCTAACATAAAATATATTTAATTTCATCATTCCAGTATATTTTAATATGTAAAAACACTAAAATAGCACCCCCCCAAAAGAAAACTTCTGATAAGATTGTTCTTTGGGGGAGGGGCAAAATATGGGAATATTTTTTCTATATAATTTTATTTCATTTATACATATTTCAACATTTTAAAAACAAGTCTGTAAAAAATTAACAAAATTGATCAATTATTTGACTATTGAGAGAATTTTTAAAAAATCGCTTGTTTTCATTGCTTACATCAAAATTTGTCGAAATAATATTAGGTTCAATTTTCCCTGTCTTTCTTTTTGGTATTTTTGGATAATTTTGTGAAACTTTACCGGTTTTACAGAAAGTATAAAAAAAATTAAATTTTTTATAATTTTCTTCTTGAGAATACAGCAAAAATAACGAAGAATCAGTTTTATTTTAGAATTTTTAAAATTGTTATTTATTACGGGGGATCGAAAATTCCGCCTTTCTTAGTGTCATACCTACCGTGATCGTTCGCTTGTTGTGCCGGTCCAAAGTCGCTGTTCGATTCTGACACAAGTCGCAGTGTCAATTTGATCTTAGTCTATGTGGCAAATAAAATCGTAATTCCTGTTTAAGAAATAATATATATATATATATATATATATATATATATATATATATATATATATATATATATTACCATTATTCGTCCCAAACAAGAGACTGCCATGTCAAACGTGAGAGGTCCATTATTTAGGACCATATCTATAGGAAAACTATGTAGAAAGTTAAGCAACTAGATGTCTGTTCACATTACACTTCTGCATGTCAGTACAGTCAGGGAAGCAGGAACTCGAGATGGAATTCCAAAATCTAATGGTTTGAGGGAAGAAACTATCAGAATAGAAGACCTTCAGGCATCGAGGGATCTTTACTGTGTAGAGGTGGGATTTTGCTGCTTGTCGAGTAGGCAGATGTGCTACGATTTGGAACTTTCAATGATCCCTGTTTTCATCCGCTGAACATCAGATTTGCCAATGAGAATTTTTAAACCGAACAAAGATAAATCATCGAGTACAATCGAGCACAAACTAACCAATTTCTGATGGCCACCCAAAAACAAGCTCGTTGTAAGAATGCAGGAAACCAAATAGAATCTCAGATGTTTGTAGGATTAAGTCTCTCTCCCACTTGCCCATTT
>NC_136488.1:82137242-82337242 GCF_053919585.1 Euprymna scolopes | reverse complement strand
TTTTAAGAGTCATTTGTAACGTTTACATCCGAAACAGTATTTTAGATGCGTCCATGACACTTACATTAGAAATAGTATTTTTAAATGTGCCTATTATGCTTACATTCGAAGCTACATTTTTCGATGCGTCCATGACATATGTTAGAAGAAAAAATATTTTTGGATTTCTGTGACATTTACATTTAAAACAGCATTCACAAATCTGGATAAGAGATTCTAATTTTGACCATCAATATTTCACGCCTACATGTGACATATTATTAGCATCGCTAAATATACAGATTGATTGAACCCGTCCCAAACATGTCCATTTTGATATAATGTTACAATGGCTCAAGTGAAGTAGACACACACAGTTCGTGTCGCAAACAAAAAAGAAAAAAAGGTTTAACACGACGCAAAGCACTGTTCACACTATGCAGGTCTCGACTCTCGCGCCAAAAAAAAAAACCAAAAAAAAAAACCATCCTTATATGCAGTCCACCACACACGACAGCACCACAACCGGCATATCTCTTCTTTGTACTGGACAGATTCCGGGTTCAAATGACGGCGGTTCTTGTGCATATCACATTAGAACCAACGGAGTGTTGTTAACCTATTTATCGCTCGCACAAAACACAAACGCGTAGCCGCTTGCTGTTTTGATAATCATCACACTTCGTCCATCAATTGAAAAGTGACGCATTGATACCATTTCAAATATAAAGACATAATTGGTCAAATGTTTGTAAAATATGAAGTCAAATTGGATTCATACTTGGAATTAAATATATATTTGCTTTTGGCGTTTGTTTGATGCCGTTTTGTTTCGCATACATGCTAATGTTGGATAAGCTTCTGAGACTGACCTTTACTCCTGACCTAAAATGGAGAACTCACATCAAATCCGTTGTGAAGGTCACTAGTATAATGGTTGGATCATTCTACCGCCCCAGAAGGTATTTTGCTCCTGACGCAATCTTCTACGTGTATAAGAGCCAAATACGTTATAAAATGGAGTACTGTTGCCATATTTAAGGAAGAGCTGCCGAGAACACCCTCCCCTGCTTTAACAGGATTCAAAACCGGCTTCGAAACTAGTAGGTAATCTCATTTTCTCCTCCCTGCAAGCTCTTTTATACAGAAGTGTTGTGAGCTCATCACTGCTCTACCGTTTTTTCATGGCAAGTGCTCAACTGATCTTTAATCTATGGTCCTCGCCCCTGTAAAACATTCACAACAAACACTCGTCTAGCTACAACCACTGCCAACAGTTCTCTCTACTCTCTATCTGTGCATAAATCTATAGGTAAATTCCATAAACAAATTTTCTTTCACAGAACTTCCAGCCTGTGGAACTTTATACCACAGTGTTGCTTTCCAGCTGACTACAACATTATCGTTTTCAGATCTACTGTAAACAAATTCGTATTGAGCCGTCCTCTTAAATTATATAATTCTGCCCAATTTCCACCACTACCGATCATTATGCTGTTGTCTCATTAACCTGATCACCGAGTGTCATTCAGTCTTTGATCAGTGATGATTCTCATGTAAAACATTGTTTGTCCTTTTGTGCTGTGCAATTCTCATCACTTCATGTGAAGGTTATTGCTGTTAGTCTAGAACTCACGCCACATGTTTAAACAAACACTTCACTTCAGTGAAGAAGAAAGCATCTCCATTGTTTTCGGCTTTCGTGATGTTTATCTCTCTTCCACAGCGGAAGATGTGACACAAAGTCGGGAAAGTGGGATTTAAAAAGCCAGCGCCTTAGAGGAAGAGCACTCTGGCCTGCAAAAGAAAATACCCGGGGCATATTTATCAGCATTCCCCGGTAGATGTTCCTCATGCGATTAGCAATAAACTAACCCCTTTTCAAATGGTGAGAAGGCAAAGCCTGAGGGTAAACCTTCTAGAACTGCACAGGTTACGCTTCAGCTTACAGAGAACAAGTCACGTCAAGTAATGGCCTAGACTCTGGTGGCTTCGGGGTCGACTTTGATTGGGAGGTTGCCACACGTAAAATCATATTTACAGAATGTATCTTGACTATATTTTATTTGCCGTTAAGTTATTTCAAAGAAATACGATCTATTTTTCAACCATTTATCATATGTCAGTTTAGACATATGCTAAATGACCTATAAGCTAAGTTCTCACAATTTCCAAAGATTAAAAATTTGGTCTTTTATAACAAATTCCAGCACACATGTAACGGTTCAGCGATGCGCTGGTGATATCCTGGATCAACTCTTTTGATGCATGTCGCAAAGACTCAAGTATAAGTTCTAGTACTGAAAGTTTTAAAATGACTAGATGTTTCCCCCTAAACATTTGCATGCCAAGGGTAACGCCCCGTCGCCCATCCATTCTGCACACTATCGAGTACACCCTTGACAAACCGTGTGTCTTCAATATTTTATGCATAACTTATATTGTTACGATTTCCATGATGTAAGTTTTACAAGGTACGGGGGGTTGGTGAATAGGTACTTTTAACACCTCTAAAGTTAAGATTTTCTCCTTTCACCACCAATGATTGGATCCTCGTTTTGCCTCAGCTCAAATGAATGTCACTCTCCTTGTGGAAACTCTTTGCTTTGATAAGCACTCAAGACTGACTTTTACTCTCGGCCTTAAATGGACTTTATTTTATACAGGCATGTAAAATTGTCGTAGACTTTTGAAAACTCGGTATGTTATTGCAATAAATCGTATGAGATGACTGACCAGTTTTTATGATTTCAGATTCAAATGAACAGCTACAGCAGGAATTGTGAGTTTACATCGTTTTTTGTGTACTTGTAAACTAGTGCTCGCACTCTCGGCAATAGCCAAGACAACACGGCGGAAATAGAAGAGATAACAACGAATAGAAAACCACAACAAAAATAAAGATAATGAAATGTAAAAGAGATTCGAAATAATTTCATTTCAATGTAAATATAGCTAAAATAGTGTTATATTTATGTGAAGAAACAACGATAATGTTATTGTATTGTGATGTATCGAAAATAATTTCATTTTAATGTAAAACGTTATCAGAAATAATGTTATTGTAATCGGAAAAGTCATAAAAATATTTTTACTGAAATTGAAGTACAAAAATTATTTTATTTTAATGTGAAGAAATATGAAACTGTTGCTATTTATTTGCTTCCCCAAGAGAGTAAAATCTGACGAAAGATCATTTTTAATGTGGGAAAAACCAGCTCTCCCAAAAAGGGTCACTCTGGAGTACGCAAATATAAAAATTTGTATAGAAGGGGTTCCCTTACATCGATTAAGGACAAATAAACTTAAGTGTATAGTAAAACAGATACTACACTGTGATTTTAGTCCGAATGCCAGAAAGTGAAGTATAAGAGTGTTTTATTGCTATTTAATTGCTTCCTCACGAGAGCAATATGTGACACAAGCTCGTTTTTAATGTGGGGAAAACCAACATACCAAAAAGTGTCACTCAGGAAGTAGGCAAAAAAAAAAAAAAAAATTGCCTTAGTATAGAAAGGTTTCTACTACATTGACTAAGGATAAATTAACTTGAGCGTGACACCAGAAAAATACTACACTCTGATCTTATATTGCAATAAAGAGGAAGTACTATTTACTTAAAACAGTATTTACCTGAGCACAAAGGCTTACCAAGTCTGACGATTTGAAGTTCGTATATTCAGGACCGCAGGTTTGGTTGAATGTCAGCTTCAATTGTCATTAGTTTTTCTTTGTCCACCACATCACTTTTTGCAACCACGGAGGAAACCTAGAGCAATTACTTTATAGGTGAATTCTCCTAATTCAGGTATGTCAAACATGCGGCCCGCGGGTCGCATGCGGCCCGCAAGAAACTGAACTGCGACCCCACAGACAATTTTAAGCAACTTGGAAAAATTAAGGAGAAAAACGAAAAGATCAAAATAATGAGTGAGTTGGAAAAGTAGTTAAAATTTCTTATCTATCCTCGCTTTAGGGAAGTCTTTTTTGATACTGAGCCCACATATCGAACGCTTACAACGTCACAAACACAACTGTCACGACTTCTCATTACTTCCCTTGGTTTCCCTTTCTTACGCAGGGTACCTTTCTTAGCCCTACACCGACTTCCGGCGATGTCATTCACTTCCTTTTTTCCTTAAACCAACAGACTGTCCCAGCGGTAGCTTATCTTTTTTCACTCCAACCTCGACGTTCTACACTGACAGTGTAAGTCCTTCTTTTCTTTCTTTCTTTTTTTTTTTTTTTTTGGTATTTGTTTCTCTGATGCCCCACTAAAGCTAAATTACCGGTGATAAAACAAAAACGTACCTTTCAAAAAAGTTAATCTTCTGCTGGTTGTAGGTTTTGTAAAATTAAGTTTTGTTGCAATTAAAATTATAAATGGTTTCTGCTCACAAAGTTGAATTTATTTTATTTTTCATTAATAAATATTTTTAGGCATCAATCATAGAAATAACAGCAACAACGAGAATAAAGAAAGCAATTCTATCCACAATATTATTTTTTCCTTTAAAATTAAAAAATTCTAATTGTTTTTATATTCTTAATTCGTTACATTTATTTTAGTTTTAATTGTTTCGCTTTATTTTTAAAATTTAAATTCGTTCTTTTTTTTATTTAAAGTTAATAAAAAAAGTTATTTCCTTACATTGGTTTTGTTAGATTTGTTTTATCTTTTTTTCGACTCGCACCCGTGAAAACTGACAAAACATAATTTTACAACACCCACAACCAGCAGAAAATTCATTTTTTTCTTTCAAAAGGACAAGCTTTTTGCTTTATCACCGGTAAATTAGCTTCAGTAGGCCCTCAAAGAAACAAATACCCTCCCTTTTTTTACAGAATTTATTGACTTTGAATTTCTTCACATCGTTATTTGGATTCACATTTTCATTGTCTTAGACTTTTAAGCGTTTCCCGCCTCTCTCTCTCTCTCTCTTATCCTGTTGTCACACTGTTACTGTATTTCTCTTTTTTCTTTTCTTGTCAGTTTTTACCCTCTTCTATTTTCAATAAGACTGTCGATAAGCAAATTGTCTTCATAAAGTGATAAAAAAAAATGTTGTGCCCGTGATATTCTAAGCCTTTGATTGATGTTTTCAATGTAAAGAATAACTTTTCCAAAGCAAGGAGAGATAAGAAATTTTAACTATTCTTCGAACACACCTCTTATTCTGTATTTATTTTTATCTACTTTTACGTTTCCTGCCGTGCAGTCCCTATATCTATATAGCTTTTAACTATTGTGTATTTTTTATTAAAATTGACTTTTATAACTAAAAATATGAATCGGGTAATACTATGCAGGGATCAGGTTCCTTTGTGATTACTGCTTTTATTGATATTTTATAGATATTTTTCGTTGTGTTTGATTTTATTTTGATTTTTTAATTTTCCAGATTGAACATCGTTTTTAGAATGGCTAGTGCTTCTGCGACTAAGAAAAAAGAAAGGTAAATGAAGAAGGGCGAGTGTTTAAAGTAAAAATGGGAACTACAGTATTTTTGTACAGAAGTGAATGGAAATATACATTGTTTAATTTGCAATAACCATATTTCTACGCCGAAGGCGTATAACCTGCAAAGACATTATGAAACGAATCATCTATCTTATAATAAATATGAAAGCCCCCATGCGTGTTTCAATGCTCAAAGAATTGACGGTTAACTTGACATAGCAACAGGCATTTTTTTACAAAAAAGTCAGAAAGTAAATGTCGCTTCCGTTACTGCAAGCTATGAACTCACTCGATTGATAGCAATGCATGGGAAATCCTACACCGAAGGAGATTTTGTAAAACAATGCCTTATAAAAACGGCCGAAGTTGTGTGTCCGCAAAAAGCACACTTGTTCAAAAATATTTCCCTCACTAGGAACAGTGTTGCTGAACGGATTAATGAAATGTCAGTTGATTTGAAGCAACAGTTGAAAGCTGAATCATTAAGATTTGAACAGTTTTCAATTGCAATTGATGAGACTTTCGATATCACTGGGATAGCATAACTTGCAGTCTTTATCAGGGCCTGTGACAATAAATTCAACATTTATGAAGAACAGATTGAACTAATTCCTATGCATGACACTACAACAAGCCATGACATCTTTGAGAACGTTGAACGGATTCTGCGTGGATATGATTTAGATTTGAGCAAGCTTGTATGCTTGTCTACTGACGGCGCAGCGAATATGGTTGGTAGAACTAATGATGTTGCTGTCAAGTTACAAGCAAAGATAAAGAATTTACATCCAGATTTGTCATTTACACTGTATTATTCATAAACAAAATTTGTGTTCAAAGATTTTAAAATTGGATCATGTGCTTAGTTTAGTCATAAAGACAGTGAACTATATCAGAGGTCGTTCTCTCAACCACCGCAAATTCAACCAGTTGTTAGAAGATATGGATAACCAGTTCACCCATGTTCCATTCTACACAGATGTACGCTGGTTGTCATGTTACAAATTGTTGTAAAGATTTTATTTGTTAAGACAATAATAATTGCTCCAATAACACTCCCAATGCCAAAGAACTAGCGTCAACCCACACATTCACAGTGTCCCCATCGACTCACCATTCTCCACGGGCAAGGTCCTCCTTGTTAACTCACTCTAGGGGTTCTGTCGTCATCAGAGTTAGAAGAGCATTATCAGATACATCATCCCAACCTGTAGTTACTAAACTTGCCCTGCGTTTGATGACGCCCACAGCTGCTCAGAGCCAGCCACACGCTGGTAAGTGACCAATAAATTTCCCACACAAGGAAAAAATAGTCCGCCGCATAATAACATCAGGGATGTTTAGAACCTCACTGCCACGCCTCCATCGTAAGTGTTATATTCCTAAATACTTAGGAAATAAAGACAAACGTGAGTTACACCGAGTGGTATGTGTAATGGGGTTTATTTATAATACAGAAACGTAAGGCTGCTCGCCTAAGGTAAATAGAAGTACATAGTAACAAGTATGGGGAAGAAAGTCTGATAATCAACACGTAAGACTATCCGTCTTACTGCGACTGCTTGTCTGCCGCTGTCTGCCGCTGTCTGCCAAACAGTCCAATATATATATACAGTTTGTAACCGGTGTATAGCCAGTTATGTTCCTTCACAACACCTCCCCCTGAAGCTGAAATCTTCCTGATTTTAGCTTAAATACCTCTTCCTTTTAGGGTCAGGGCTTAATCTCCTGGTAACTTTTCTCTTTCTTGCGCTTTTCCTTCTGGTCAGCGTTACCCGGGGTAAAGGTTTCTGTCCAGCCCGTATGGTCGGTTCAGGCGAAATATTCATTGTTTGCGGTACACACGCTGGTTTTGGTATATCAAAAATATCGCACAATGTTTCCATTGGTGTCTCTTCCACATTTGGAGACAGTCTGGGACGTATTTGATTTCTGTGTCTTTTGCAGACAAAACTTAATCCTTGGATGGTATAGACCATGCTCCCAATCCTTTTTTTGATAATACCTTCAACCCACTGATTTCGTCCATTTTGAAAATTTTTGAAATATACATTTTCACCTGGGGAGAAGCACTTGGTATTAAGGTTTTCTTTTTTGAAAACTTTCTTTTTCTCTGGTAGCAGCCTATCGAAGACAGATCTTATCTTTCTTGCAAACATTAGCTCAGCCGGGGAAGAATTGACATTATTATTAGGATTTGGTGTCACCCTGTAAATTGCTAAAAATGTTTGAATACATTGTTCGTCTGTGTCCGTAGTAAGATTTTTCTTAAGTGCCCTTTTAAACGTATCTACAAATTTTTCGGCCAACCCATTCGATCGTGGATGGTACACAGGTGTTGTCATATGTAGAATATTTAGTGAGTCACAGAATTCTTTGAATTCATGAGCAGTAAATGCTGTTCCATTATCGCTCACTAGGGTTTTTGGCACTCCAAAACGGCTAAAAATTTCATTAAGCGCACTCACAGTGTTTTTTGCTGTTGGATGTCTAAACTTAAATATTTCTGGCCATTTTGAAAAAGAATCTACAATAATCAAGTAAAAATAACCATTTATAGGTCCCGCATAATCAATATGCAGACGTGACCAGGGTAGGTCCGTCTTTGGCCATGGCGTCGTTTTTACTGGAGGATCTCGAGCTTCTAATTGACATCCTCTGCATGTCTTGACACATTTTTCAACTTCCTTGTCCATACCAGGCCAGTACACATATCCTCTCATAAGGGATTTCATTCTCGAAATGCCCGGATGACCTGTATGAAATTCCTTCAGAATTTTCCTCTGTAACGTTAGTGGAATTACGATCCTCTCACCATACATGAGCACATCTTCACAGATGGAAAAAGGCGTTGTTTGATCTACCTTTTTATTTTTTTTTATCCATCCCAATTGATTTTTCATTTTCTTAATGAAAATGTCATTTACTGCCTCTTTTTTTATTTTTTCGAAAGTTACCGGAAGTTCACGTATCATATTGCACATTGAGCTTGTACATTCACTTTCGTCTTTAAGCGCAGCAATTACCGTTTCTTCGAAACTTTCGCTTCTTTTAGGGATCAACCGTGATAATGCATCTGCGTGTCCTAACTTTTTTGAGGATACATGTTCCATCTTAAACTGATAGTTTAAGAGGGTTACAGCCCATCGCTGTAATCGATTCGCAGTATGTGTGGGAATGCCTTTCTTTGATCCAAATATGGTAAGTAGGGGTTTATGGTCGGTTTGCAAAATAAAAGATCGTCCATGGAGAAATCGATTGTACTTTGTAATTCCAAATATTATCGACAGCGCCTCTTTTTCAATTTGGCTGTAATTTTTCTCCGCTGCAACCAACGTTCTTGAAGCATGGGCGATAGCTTTTGTCCTACCATCCTCATACTTGTGAAGTAATACAGCGCCAACACCGTAATCACTGGCGTCCGTTGCTAGTATTAGTTCCTTTTCTGGATTGAAATGTGCCAATGCTAAGTCTGACAGTAGACATCTTTTGATATTTTGGAAAGCAGATTCACATTCCTTATTCCAGTTCCATTTAACACCCCTTTTCAGTAACTCGTTAAGAGGAGCTCTTAAATTATGTATGTTAGGGATGTAAATTGCATAGTATTGAACTAATCCCAAAAACGATTTTAATTTTGTCACTGAATCTGGAGCAGGCATCTTTTCAATTGCTTCAGTCCTTTGTGGATCCGGTCTTCGACCCTCTTTGTCGATTATTTGACCTAGATATTTAATTTTTTTCATAAAAAAATCGCATTTTTCTGGGCTCAATTTAAAACCAAATTCCTGTATTCTTTTGAATACTTCTTTTACATGCTTCTTATGATCTTGCAAATTTTCACTTTTAATTAGGATATCGTCAAGGTAGGCCATTGAAAATTCCAACCCTGCCAGCATCGTGTCCATAATTTGCTGGAAAATAGCAGGAGCAACCTTTAATCCAAAAGGAAGCCTCTTTAGCTTAAAAATGCCCTTATGAGTATTTATGCCTAAGTATTTGGAGCATTCATCGCTGATCTTAATTTGCAAGTAAGCATCTGAGAGGTCTATCTTAGAAAAAATTTTTCCTCCGTTAAGCTTAGAGAACAGATCTTCTGCGGACGGAAGGGGATAATTATGGTCCAATAGACAGTCATTTAAACCCGTTGAAAAATCTCCACAGACCCTTATTCTGTTATTTTTTTTCTTTACATACACGGTTGGACTTGCCCAATCTGTGTGGTTAACTTTTTCAATGACTTCCAGTTGTTGAAGTCTATCCAACTCTTTTTCGATTGCGTCCATCGCTGAAAAAGGCACATTCCTTTTAGGTTTGAATACTGGAGTGGCATTTTTCTTTAATTCAAATTTTGCCTCTGTCTTAATACAGAGTCCTAGTCCTTCGGCACAAACATTGGGAAATTCAGTTTTCAAATCCTTCAGGAAGTCTTCCCTTTGGTTTGCTTTTTCTGCAGTTAAAACGTTACAAAACGAATTTATGGGTTTCTCCCATAAATTAAACAGGACAATCCAATCTACCCCAAACAGGCATGTATTCTTTCCTGGTACGACGTACACTTTGGATTTATGAGTCTGGTTAGCGAATGTCACTTTGCATTTTAATTCTCCCTTGAACTCTAATCTTTTGCCGCACACACTTCTCGCCGTCTTTCTGGTTTTCGTTAATTCAGGTCGACCTATCCTTTTCCATATATCTTCATTTATAATACTAATATCTGCACCGCTATCCAGAAGCAATGTAACCAGATGTCCATTTATCCGAACATCAACATATTTCCGTCTTTCGCAGCTTTTTTCTTTATTCATGCGAAGCGTATTTACATTATCGGTCCCTTGTCTTTTCTTCTGGGCACAGTATGTTCCCTTGTGACCTCTGAGACCACATTCATAACATATTTTGTTCCTAAACCAGCAGGTCTTATTGTTGTGTCTTAAACTACCACAACATTTACACTTTAGCTTTGGGTCTTTGTATCCTTTAAGGATCCTGTGTTCTTGGAACCTGGACTTTCTTGTGGTCCCTTGCCTTTTTACTTGCTGCACCTTAACAATATTTTTCTCTTCAATGCGAGTGTTGTCTTTCTTTATGTTAATCAGACGTTGACACTCTTCAGTGACTTTTTGCAATGTTATGTTAGGATCCGCCTCCATAATTGTTAGGATCCGTGAACGTATATCTTTGTCCCTTGGTGCTGTGAGACCTTGTACAAAGATTAAACATTTAAATTGGTCTGCGGAAATTTCATTCAATTTAAATGATTCGCATAAACAGTTCACAGTGCAAGCATATTCTAGATAGTCTTCAGCTTCTGCCTTCTGAATGTTCCAACATTTGTATCTAGAGTGAAATAGGCTATCCCTTTTATCAAATATTTTCGACAAGGTACTAATTGTTTCCTCGAACGAAACCTCCTCCGGTTTTTTTGGTAGAATTAGATTTGCATACTTGGTGTTTTCATCAGTACCCAGTTTTTGTAGTAGCAGGGTAACTTTTTCCTCATCGGTCCAGTCTAAACATCTTTTCGTAAAAATTGTTTCGTATCTTCTGTAGTATGCAGGGAAAGTAACATCAGTATCCGGGGAGTAACGAAATTCCGTTAGTGAATTTGAAATACCCTCGGCAGAAAAATTAGTCTTCTTCCCGGTCGACGTTAGAATTAGCTTTTCTAAATTCTTTTGCTGTGTCGACATTTGTCGTTGTAGTATGTTTGTTTGTTCTTGTTGTGCCTCTAAAGTTTTTTGTGTTCTTTCTTGTTGTTGTTGCAGCTGTTGCTGTAGCTGTTGTTATTGAATTTGTTGTTGTTGTTGTTGTTGTTGCGCTAAAAATTGTTGAGTCATTTTTGTCTGTTCCTGGATGCTAAGGGCTAGAGCCTTAGTTAACTCTGCTAATTGTTCCATGTTAGCTTCTAGTACAAAAATGTCTTTTCGAATTCTACACAATAATTCCAAAGAAAAATCGTAAATTTACGTATATCGTAAATTAGTAGCAATATGCAGACACAACACGTTTCAACAAAGTTCATCCATAGTAATTCAACAGGCTTTGTAAAATAATTCTTTTTTTTTTTTTTTTTTTTTCAACAACGTAAGTTCATACACAAAATATTTCTTACTTCCCACGACAAATAGTTCCAATTATTTATATAAAGGCAATAACAAACAATTAATTTTCCAAAAAAAAAAAAAAAAAATATGGCTGCCGTTCCCACGTGGCATAAAATGGTACAATAGTCGTTGTATTTATATTTTTTCTTTCGAAACTCGTAATCCTTTAGTGTAGTTTCGAATTCAACTTGCGACCATTTTTTTTTTTTTTACTTGTCAAAATAAATATAAATTCCACTTTACCTTGAACATGTTTCTATAATTTCTTGTGAGTTCTTTACGAAGAAAAATCCGTACTTTTCGCTACTTTAGGTAGGAAAATTTTTTAAATTCATTGACGCACGTGGTCAAAAATCCTTGTGTAGTTTGTTTTTTTCGTAAAACAAAAAATCCTTGCATTGTACACAGTCCTTGGTACGGTAATTTATCTCTGTTAAGAGAAAGAACATCCTTTCGTCGCCATTGTTATATTCCTAAATACTTAGGAAATAAAGACAAACGTGAGTTACACCGAGTGGTATGTGTAATGGGGTTTATTTATAATACAGAAACGTAAGGCTGCTCGCCTAAGGTAAATAGAAGTACATAGTAACAAGTATGGGGAAGAAAGTCTGATAATCAACACGTAAGACTATCCGTCTTACTGCGACTGCTTGTCTGCCGCTGTCTGCCGCTGTCTGCCGCTGTCTGCCAAACAGTCCAATATATATATACAGTTTGTAACCGGTGTATAGCCAGTTATGTTCCTTCACAACAGTAAGCTACCGTCTTTCCCGCAAACGTCTAATCCTAATACCCGTGCTCCATCCCTCAGACGTTCGGGATCCTTGCACTCCAACCAGAATTGAGCTAACTTTTCTCTGACGTGCGACGCAGATTGTATATCTTCATTGACGTACACATCGTCAATATACGCTGATGTTGCGTCCTCAGTGGTATTTTCCTGGGACAATACTGCATTTACAATGGTCTTCATGATTTGCGGTGCCACATTCAGCCCAAAGCCAAGTCGAGTAAGGCAGTATCTCTGACCCCGGAACCACACTGTCTGGAACGGCCACAATGTCTCATCCACTCGCACCTGCAAATAAGCCTTCCGCAAGTCTACTATAGACACATTGGAGCCCTTCTGGCGCCATTCTCTCAGCTTGCTGGCGCACACGTCAGCATCGACAGTGTACGTCTCAATGTATCTATTTAGTTCACGATAGTCCAGCACCGGACGAACTTTTGATTTGTTATGCTGGACTACCGCCATTAAGGGAATCAGACCCTTGGGTGGTACCAGCTTGTTGGGGTTGGGGATCAGCCATCCATCCTGGATCCATGCCTCAAGTTCCTTCTCGTATTCATTACGGGCCTCGTCGGGTATCGAGTACTCTGCAATGCTATTCTTGAGTTCGGTTGGCGCCCTTCCTTCTGTCCACTTCCACGATGCAGTCCATGCTTTTTGGTGAGGGTCGTAGTCCACCTTAAAATCAGGCCGATCAATGTGAACTGCAGCACACACTGGGGTTTCCAAAAACCGCACAGTCCCATCTCTTCCGATAACACCCCCAGTGCCTTAATAGCATCATATCCCAATAGTACATCGAATCCCAGCAAATCCCCTCGCATCACCAGCACATTAATGTCTGCGGCCACACCAGAGTCTGCGTGGACTTTGACAGTTCCGGCTCCACAGCAAGCTTGCGTATTGCCACCTATTGTGGTTACTTTGATGTTCTGCTTTGTCCAGTTTCGACACAACTTGGCACTCATGATGGTGTGTGAGCACCCGAAGTCGAAAAGAGCTGAACAAGGCACTTGGTCCACGTACACATTTATTGTCGGTTGCGCCTCAATTAAATCTTGTCCGGGGAACAGGGCGGCGCTGACGTCCTGCCACCTGATGCATTTCCCGCACAATTTTGGGATAAATGTCCATAGCTACCACATTGGAAACAGCGCGGGCTCCCCCGCCCCTTGTTAGTACAACTTCTTGTGAAATGGCCTCGCTGGCCGCAGCAGAAACATCTCCCATTGGTCGTGAGTCTCAAACTGGGATTCTTTTCAGCATTAGTCTTGACTGCTTGCACCATCATTACAACCGGTTCCCTCAGGTCCTCCTCATCTCTGATAATGGTTCGAGCGCGTTTTAACAAATGTTCCACGGGCGTTACAGATACGCTGGTGGAAGCCCTCAACAGTTGCTTAACATGGGTGGGAAGGCCGGCCACAAACGCATACGCCAGTGTTTGCTCTGACACTCCATTGCCAAATAGAACTACAAGTTTCTTCAGCTCCACAAAGAAGACGTCCGCGGTTTCTCCTGGCATGAGCTTCCTAGAGGCAAATGTTTCGTAGGCCGTGCAGGGATCCATGGCAAATGCCTTGTATAAAGCATTTTTTATACAGGCAACATCAGCCTTCTCCACGGCACTAAGTTGCTGATATACACTCAGGGCGCCTCCAGCCAATCTCAGGGGAATCACGGTAGGCACCCCCTTTACTTCACAGAGGTTGCAGGTCAGCTCAACCCTTTCGACCCAGTCGACAACAGAAGTGGATCCGTCGAATTCGGGTATCAGTTTTAAATCAAGCTTTGCCCCAGCCATAGTTGTCCAGGAAAAGAGACAAAACGAAATAGCCGAAATAGCTTATGACCTTGACCTTCACTGAGGTGCACGACTTATATGACCTTCACCGAGGTACGCGACTTGACACAAAAAAAACAGCTTCTTAATCAACTGCTAACGCACGCGTCACTGTAACGTCCAATGACAACAACAACAACCTTCTCACTCGACCTGCCTTTTATATCACTCACTCAATCCCTCCTCTTGCGCATGCGCCCGGAGATTCCTGACAACCTCGAGACTTCCGCTTATAAAAACCCAAGTTTTGTTGTCGCGCATGCCTACAAAAGGCACAAACACGTGGGCGTTTGTTTTGTTGGTAAGTACTACACAAGAGGTGTACAACCTCAGGACAAAACACGAAACATGTTTGAGTACTTGATAAAAAATGTTCATTTTGAATTATAATTTATGTGCATTGCATTTGTTGCATTCAAATACGTTGGCTATGTATGTTGCTTTTTAAATTTTCGTTATATCGAAATAAAGAACAGATTTATGTCATGCTAATTTCCTTTGTTATATTCTTTTGTTAAACTACAAGTACTTTTAACTCGCATTCTTGAATATGACCAAACTATTGCATGTTTCTAAATTACCGGCAAAAGAAATATATTCAGAAATGATTTTTATTTAACAACTTTGATTAATATTGTAGGGGCGTGGCCCTAACGCCAACACAAACTGATTCCTGTGGCCCTGAGGGGCTTTGAGTTTGACATGCCTGTCCTAGTTGATAGTGAAAGACGTAACTCAGCTAGCGTAGAAGTCTCGTTAGGACGACTCGTCGAAGGGAGTTAGTTTTACAGCAGACATGCTGTGTTGTTTAAGAGGAAGCGCTCAAATCGGACACGGACGATGCGACACAGGAAGTGGTGATCACAAGTTTCCAATAGTCTAACGTCTTTCACCATCATTGGCCAAACGTCCTTGCCATAAAGGATGATCGTTCGCACTAATGCTTAGTAGATCCTTACTTTAGTATTTGCGCCTCATCTCAGATCTTGACCAGAGTCAGAAATTAAGTTGGCAGAACGTATGACGTTCAAGATCAATTTGCGCTTTGATATCAACTCTAATTTGACTCATGGTTGTGATAACGACGTGAGGATGTTTGAAACTTTCAACCTCTTCAAGAACATCATTGAGGCCTGTGAGTGTTTTGTGTGTTGAGGCAAAGCCGGCAGCATTTTTGTCTTCCAGCCATTTATTTTCATTCCAATCTGAAATTTAACATACTGAAACTCATTAATACCAAATTGGACATCAGGAAATATTTAGTCGACTAGCGCGATATCATCTGCATAATCTAAGTCCTTAACAGCAAAGGTAAGTCTAACAGTAACATCGGGAAACTCTTTGAAGTCATTTAAAGTGACCAAGTCAATGGCGTAATTAAAAAAATGCTGGCTAAAGAACACATCTTTACCGAACACCAAAACCGCACCTCGAAGGGTTCCAAAACCTCAGCATATATGCATATGCGGAATTGTGTTGAACAGTAGTATACTTGAATAAGCTTCCAAATGGTGTTGTGATTGACAGAATCGAATACAACAGCGAAATCAAAACAGATAACCCTCCTTTGCTGGAAGCGCCAAAGATGTCCGACGATTTGTCTCAGATTTGATTCGTGTATCCACCATCCAGTCGATAATCACATTGGGTTGATCTCGTTCTGGGGTCACATTGTAATTGGAATAGTCTCAGAAGAATGGAAGCGAATATTTTAGTAAACACTTCGACTAGGCTGACACCATGGTAGTTTCTACAGCAGGATTTATCACCTTTCTTGTAAATAAAAGTTGCATCTTTTCAGTTTCGATTCGTAATGTGATAGATGGTCGGTCCTAATATATTTGCGTTGTGTTTGAAGATTTCAGCAGAGATGTTATCTTTGGTTGCAGCTTTACAACTTTTATAAGCGTAGGGCGTTTTATTTTATTTATTTTTTTACAGTCATTAAGAGTTGTATTAGCATTATTCATAAAAATAGGTGATGGAGGCTGTTGGTCGTGGCTTAGCGGGTTGGGGAAGTGATCTCTCAAGCTGATGATGAGTTCATTGAGACTGGTGATTGGCTCGCCATTCTGGCTCAAGATTGTTTTGTTTCCACTCCAGTCTGTCTCTGTGCTCGAACAGAGAAGGTTATAAAGTTCACGGGAATCCTTAACAGCTGACGCATGTTCCATGTTTTCAGTCAATTTTCCCCAGAATGTATTTCGATCAGCGATAACAGAATGATTAGGTCCACGACGTAATTGTCTGAAATTGTCATATTTGTTGCAACAGAATTGATTTGTGTTTTAAGCAATTTCAGTTGTTTGAACCGAGAAGATATCCGTGTCTTTTCGCTTGAAAATTAGACGCATACAACATCTATAAAAACGTTTTAAAATTCATTATATATATTCTTTTTTAATATGAAGTCATAACAACTAATGCTATCGTAATGTGAAAGAAGTAGAAAACTAATATTATGATGTTGCGGACCAGGATATAAATACTCTAACTCGCTACAAGAAAAAAATAATGAAACGAATTGAATGCAGGAAACAAAGAACTCAAATGCTGGAATAAAATAAACGTTTATTTTCTATTGAGAAATGAAAGTCTTGGGTGTACACGTGTTCATTCGACCGTTGACGACTACGCGCGTGGAAAGAAAGGGGAATGCAATAGAGACACGCGAAGTGGCAAGCTGGCCTGTAGAAAGAGAGGGTTAAGCTCAGTAGAGAGTCGCGCACATGTCTGTGTTGATGGACCAAAGCCGAAGGGGAGACAGAGTGAGAAAGTCAATCCAGTTCATGGAGAGAGAAAGCGTATAAAGTGTACGTGCGCTTATCCCACATTACAGTAGCAGGGAAAGTGACGTTAGGGCGCGCGGTCGGTTCGTCGACTCAACAGGTCGAACGCTGGTCCGGATGAAAAAGGGAAGTTGACAGGTTTTGTTGAGTTTTATACTGGAGTTAGTGTTCTGGGTGCGCATGTCTGGTTTTCATTTAAAAGGAAGTGACGTCACAGCTCTGGTGTGTGTATGCGCATGAATGTGAGTGTGTGTATGAGGCTGTGTATATGCGTGCGTGTGTGTGTCCGTATGTGCGTGCGTACGTGTGGGTGTGTATATGTGAAGAAAACATGTTTGAACAATGATTTGAAAATAAAATACAATATTATCTTACTATGAATAATATTGTGACGTGAAAAACATCAAAATTATTTTATAGTATTGTAAAAAAAAAAAGAAAAAGTTATTATAACGTAAAAAAAAATAATTCATTCTATTATGAAGAAGTACAAAATAATGTCATTAGAACGCGAAAATTATTTAAAAAATTTATTATAACGTGAAGAAGTATAACAAAAATAATGTTATTGCAACGTGAAAAAGCATCAAAGTAATTTTATTGTATTATGAAGAAATATAAAAATAATTTTATTACAACGTGAAAAGCACACGACTTTTTTATTATAACGTATAAAAAATAATGTGATTGTAACGTGAAAAAACAGCAAAATAATTTTATTATAGCCTAATGAAGTATAAAAATAATTTTGTTACAACAGGAAGAAGTATACAAAGTAATGTTCTTGCAACGTAAAACTGTATCAAAGATAATTCTATTAAACGTGAAAAAGTATAAAAAGTATATGACTTGAACAAGTCTAAAAATAATTTTATCATAACGCCAATAAATATAGAAAACTATGTCATTATGACGTGAGAATGTATAAAAAAATAAATTTATTGCAACGTAAAAATGCAACAAAATTTATTTTATTGTAATGTGAAAACACATAAAAATAATATTATTGTACTGTGAAGAAGTATTAAGCAACGTTGATTTTTAAATGTGAAAAAAAAAATCTCGTTATTGTAACGTGAAAAATGAAACAACATAAAAAAATATATATAACATTCGTCTTTTCATTTTGCTGAAACAGAAACTTTATCTGGAATTGGTAATGAATTACAAGACTCCAATTTCTCCTGGGGAAATTTGGCCCGACTTTGCCTCACAACAATATGTTCTCCTTTAAGTGCAATCGCACTTGCATATATTCTTCACAATTAAGTGTAAAAACCGTAATTTGCCCGTTGAAAAAAATGTGGAGGATCAAAATAACCATTTCTTAACGTTTAAAAATGTCAGCATTTTTTTTTATGATTAAATGTCAATCACACGCAACATATTTATAGTATATGTCTGAAAAACAAATTATACGAATATATATATATATATATATATATATATATATATATATATATATATATATTTAGTAGAAATGGTAATTAATAAAAACCTGAAAAAAGTGCTCAATACTGTTGTAGAGCAAATATGCGTTTTATTTTTTATCGCCGCATCATTCTGTTAAGTTACATTATTGTTTCAGCTACCCGGCCGTTTTGTTGGCCGTCTGTAGCTTCCTCAGACTTTTACAGAAATGTTCCAATCATAACGAACATTTCTGTAAAAGTCAGAGGAAGCTACAGACGGCCAAAAAACAAAACGGCCGGTAAGCTGAAACAATAATGTAACTTAACAGAAAGATACGGTAATAAAAAATAAAAGGCATATATATATATATATATATATATATATATATATATATATATATATATATATATATATATATATATATATGCGTTTAATTTTTTATTACCGTATCTTTCTGTTAAGTTACATTATTGTTTCAGCTACCCGGCCATTTTTTTGGGGGGAGCCGTCTGTAGCTTCCTCTGACTTTTACAGAAATGTTCGTTTCATTTTATATATACTCTACTCCACATTAATGATAGATACATGAAATTTTGAAATTTTATGGACATATATATATATATATATATATATGTGTGTGTGTGTGTGTGCGTGTGTGTGTGTAAGTTTAATGATTAAAGTTAAATTCTGCAAATCCAAATGTATACACTAGCAGTATCAGAATTTTGGGGGAATTTTTGACACCCCTAACAGAAAACTGCGATTAAAATATAGAAAACTCGTAATTTCTCTTTCTAAAGTGGGTTATTTATTTTCTTTATAGAATATGCTTCCAAAATAAACTATTTAAGTTGTTTAAAAAATAATAGAAATATTATTTTTCATTGTTTAAAAAACATTGTTTACAAAGTGCGTGCGTGCGCTCTGGGAAGCCATTTTGTTACGTAGTGAAATCAATTGATTTTTATGAGATGAATATTTTTCAATTTTTAAACTTTAAAAATCTATCAAAATTTTCCTATTCGTTCAATTGTTACGTTTTTTTCAGGGTGAATGTAAAATTTTATGCTCTTTCCGATAAACTAAATATAATATTTTAGACAAACGTTGTTTTATAAATTCACCCCCCCCATTTTGGAATGTCTATGAGAATTTTAATAATTAATTTTGTTTGGCACGTTTTATATATCACAAATTGAAGATAAAACATGAATAAATAAAATACTCAAATTTAAAACAACAAAAAATATCACTTATCTGTAAATTTACCGGTAAAGTCCAAAATTTAAATCCTTCTTTTTTCGATAACCACGTGTTTTTTTTTGTTTTTTTGTTTTTTACGTGGAAGCTTAATTTTTGTTTAGAATGTTCCAGTAATTAATCGTCGATCAGTTTATATTTTGATATTTAATTCCTGGTTTCCTTTTTTTCGATATAAAAAAAAAGACGAAACCGGATAATGCAGATTTATAGTATAATAAAAAAAAAATTCAGGTATTTCTTTAAGATATTAAAAAAAAAATAACATTGCATATCTGCGTCATATCGTAATTCGTGTTAATGAAAAAATGAAAACTCTCAGTTTTTATGTATGATAGCGTAAAGGCACAAAAATAAAAAAAAGGACAAGTTATCTCCCTTAAGTCAGGCAAACACGTAACTGACTGCTACTGACCCGACACTAAGCATTCTTGGGAGCAGACATATTTACTAGTCTTTAAAGAATTTTATTGGAATAATGGTGAGTTTTTTTGTTTTTTTTTTACTACCCGTATTTTTTAACTTTCTGTAACTGATGAGAAAGTTGTATTTAAATTTTATTTTGACTTTTTAAACTTTATTTGAGTAAAAAACATTAATTTTTCAGGTAATTTCTACACTTTATCGCCGAAAATGTTTCGGCGATAAAAAGTTACGTTTGTATTATTACTGTCTCTGTCTGTACACAGATTAAAAAGAAAGTGGTCTAAAAACAAAAATATAGCAAATAAATGTTATCAAAGGCAAGATAAAATAAAAAAAACTCGTAATTTCTATTTAAAATTACGGCCAAATCTGTTCATTGCAATGTGGCCATAAAGTGGGTGCCCATTTGACATCACATCATTATAGAAAAGTGACCCCCCACTTTGTGACCATTTGTAAAATTTTTTATCTTGGAAACTACTAGTTTCGTTTGCCGTATATATAAATGGTTATTTCCGTTTTCAGCGCCTCCGAAAACCTTTAAAAGTGGAAAATTTGAAGGAATATAATCCAATATCGAGATTATTAAGGTTTCTGAATTAGTGTTTTTTTTTTACACTTATAGGCCTCCGTACATAAGTAAGAGATAATTTTTCACTTCCGGTGTCGTTACAAGTTGCTTGAAATACACTCGTGGTCGCGATGTGTGTTGGAAAAATCCTTCCATTTAAAAATACATGGATTATAATACATAAATATGAATAAATTCTCATACAGGAAGATTAAAAGAAAGCATATCTTACTCATAGAGCAGGTGAGTGACATTTTGCCATTTGAAATATATACCGTAAGATTCAACTGTGTTACTTGTTCGACAATCCATGATATTTTAAGTGAAGAAATCGAAGGAAAAATAAATAAAATTGTTTATTTCTCTATTAAAGCTTTTATGATATTAAAATTTGGTCTTTGCTCGTTTTATTGAAATAAAATTTACGGGTTTAAATTACGTTTTACTATTATTAAAATCTGATAGAAATATAGGTGTATATTCAAAATGGCGACTCGCCTGAACATTTCCCCAAAATTCTGATACTGCTATATATACACATATATTTAAGTTAAGAATTTATTGTTTGAAACAAGAAATATATAATGAAAAATTATGTTTATTTCCTTAATCCATAGGTTTTCAATAATGGCACACATCATCAGAGGAAATGGCATCCATTCCAATCCAACCAATAGCAGAATCCATTTATCTAATAATTGTCTTCAAGCAGTAATATATGCGCTTTGAAATAAATTTAATTAAACCAGACTACATTACTCTGGCAAGCATAACGATCAGACTTTGTCTCAGCACATCGGATTATTTTAACAGAATCTCACATACGCAATAACCCATAATAATAAATGATAAAAACTCAATAACCCCTCCCATCAATATAAAAATTGAACTCTAATCAACGAGCAATTCGCCCCTAATTAAATTAAATTTACTTTCTTCATTCCGTTCGTATACACTAATCCATTTCATAATTATACCCACCTTTTTAAATCATTTAAATAAGTCCCCCAAGTAATTCAAAATTCTAGATTCTTACGCATATCTATTTCCTCTCACTTATTTACCCATCTCCTACAGCGCCTAAAAATAAGGTACCCCCCCATTCCCATCAAAAAGATCACAAAATGTATATTTCCCATTTGAACCAGCAAATAAAAGGTCACCGCAATAAAATTTGACCGAAACCTAACCCCCCCCAAAGAAACTCTAATATATACAATGCCAGCTCGCACAGACCTAGCCTTCCTCCTTCCCTCATCATCCTCTTTACTCTATCTTCTTGTTCTTTCTCTTCCTATGGGCCGATTATCTGATTTTTAGAGGATCGTTTTACTTGATGAGAACATGGAAAGAAGCTAGTTTAAGGAGTTTCTCCTAGAACGAGCTTTCTTTCCATGTTCTCATCAAGTAAAACGATCCTCTAAAAATCAGAAAATCGGCCCATATTAGAAGCCCATACTTGTGGATATCGGACTGGAAAAAGACTTTTCCGAATATTTACCAATCCGAGGCCTGCTGAATTCGGGGATTCTCGCACTCAAAATATGCATATATGACTCAACGTATAAGGGTTTGAAAATTTACACACCCATGTACGTATTTCATTATCGACGGGAATATATACAATTGAATTGATCATTGATTCAATATTTGATACACTATCTCCGCACCCCCAAGGATTCTGGATTTCTTCTATCAACGGATCTTTATATCGCCGAAGAGGACGACCATCTCATATGCCGTTCAAAATAACGGTATGGGACAACCAAACATTCTTGGTATATCGGATTACTGATTTTCCCTTGGATCACTACTCGTCCGACCTGGCAGTAATATCCCGGAAAATATTGAACTCATTCTGATAATGGACTGCCCAGGTACAATGAATTCCTTTTTCCTATGACCCTTCTTCACCATTAAAATAACATTTTCAATACATGTGCTGAAAAGCAAAACACTTGTTTATTCATAGCTGAACATTTTGCTAATGGCATTTCATTTCCTCTGATGATATGAGTCATGGATTAAGGAAATAGACATATTTTTTTTTAATATATTTCTTGTTTCAAACAATAAATTCTTAACTTAAATATATGTGTATATATTTTAATCTGTAGAAACTTATATATTGCTCTATTTTTAAATATTGAGCTGTACCTTTTTGGCTAGGGTCGTCCTGAAAGTATTACCTCAATGTAATATCTGACAGGATAATTCACTTGATCTCTAATCTGTGACTATATATATATATATATATATATATATATATATATATATATATATATATATATAGAGAGAGAGAGAGAGAGAGAGAGAGAGAGAAAGAGATAGATAGATAGATAGATATGTTTTGTGTATTTAGGCAGCATTTTTTATTTAAATATTGTTAAACACAACAAAGTTTCTTTATAATTATACCTTTATTATTTTTTCGATTTTTCTTATAATTTTTGTGTGAAAATCAAAAATGTTGATATATATATATATATATATATATATATACATATATATACATATATATATATATATATATATATATATATATATAATTACAAAGTCTGTATTCCAAATTTCAAGATATTGCCATTCATTCCTATCAGTATGTTTGACATAATTCTTTACAGCACCTGTTTCGTATCGCAAAATCATTAATTTAATTATTATAGCAAGTAATGAATTTATTTTGCCCTTAACTCATCAGAAAAAAGCACTTATCAATTTTAAAAGAAAATAAATGCATGTGTGTATGATTACAAAATCTGATAATTTGGTGCGAAATTACCTTTTTTCCTTTTATAGTCAATATAAGATAGTGTTTGATTAGTTTTATGGTATGGTTCATATGTTTAGGGAGATATCTAAAAAGTGATTTTATGATATTATCAATGTTTTTTTAAAAGTCAATAGCTTTAAAGAAATTATTTAACATTTGTATAATTTTTTTCCTAAATCTCTATTACCGGAATTGATAAACAATAGTCCATCGTCTCTATAGAGCCCCCCCCTTTATACTTGATACCTATCTAGCTACCTCATTAATAATGTAGAGACCTACCAAGTCAGTTACCTATGCAGAATCTGGCGAGCCTTCGTAATATCAAAGTTTTATTCTTTGTTTTTATCATTGTATTTAATCAATGTTCTTCTGGCTAATTTTACTTTATCACTAAATATTTGTAATATTTGTTTCAGCTTTCGCAAGTTCTAATTCCTTATCTAACAATTTTGGAGAAATTAATGGGTAATATGAATCAATGTCGGCCATTATAAACTTACTATTCTTTGGGTAATGTATTAAACCAACTCACAATTTTATCCGATGAAGACCATAGATTATGAGTTACTTTGGGTTTTATTTTTGACAATACTCTATCTAAAATTTTTTTTACTAATGTTATCTATATCTGAAATATAAGGAGAGATCAATGTAATCGTAGGGTTATTTTCAAAGTTAGGTTTGTGGTCATTTAAAGTAAATCTTGGACATTTGGGAGTATAAACTTCAATATATATATATATATATATATATATATATATATTAATTTGGGAACAAACGTTCAAAGCAGATGCATTTATAATCATCGTATAACGATTAGATCACTCTCTGACTGACGTAAATGAACATTTAAAAATTAAAATGTTTAAATTCGACGTTATTTCACACGGTTAATGGTAGCCGAATGGATTAGGTCTTCGCTACACAGAGCCAGAGATGTCTCGTGATGCGGGGTTCGAATCGTTCGACTGGTATTAATCGTGACACCCAGCACTGAAGATTCCCGAAAGGATGAAACACTAGTATCTGTAGGTATTTAATAATTATTATAGTAAAAAAAATAATTATATATATACATGTGTGTGTGTGTGTGTGTGTGTGTGTGTGTGTGAGAGAGAGAGAGAGAGAGAGAGAGAGAGAGAGAGAGAGAGAGTTTCACATAACAATTAAGTTGTCTGGAATCCACACAGATGATTTGCTTAGGGATTTTACTGTAGTTTTTCTTCTCCTAGATGCTTGCTTTAACGAAGACTGAAGATAATTTCTACGTCCCGGCACACACACACACACACACACACACACACACATATAAAAGGTACATGGTCGCGACACACGTTAGCGACTTAATAAATGGTTGCTTTCCACAGAGGAAGCCAGTCCTCAATTCCGCGGGGTTGCTTCCCAGCTGACTATAACATGGCCATTTTCAAGTCAAGTTCGTGTTGTGTCGTCCTCATAAATAAACAAACACTACCCACTCAATATCGATCATCACTGTGTTGTCTCACTAGGCATCTGACACTAATTAACCCTTATCCTGGAATGGCTTTTACGACTTGATTAGCAGCGAACCCCTCCTCTAGTTAAAAGAAAAAGACAAAATGATCCCTTGTAGTGTTTTCTGTATCTGGCGTACTCTTCTTGAGATCCGACGATAATGAAATAAATAATTACGCGAAACATCGCTGTGTTGTTTTCGAATATTGTCGAATAAACAGCATTATGTTCATTAGGGATGTCGGTAACTGTTATGGTCTCACAAGAATCCGGAAGAAAGACACAACTCGGTATTTAGTTGAAACAAAACATATTGAACAGAAAAGTAAATACAGTGTGGAACGATACATTTGTCGCCCTAAAGAAAACAATACTACAGATTTTTAAAAAAGACTTTTATCGCAAAAATCAAGCCAAGTAACTTGATTATATAGTAGAGCTGACATCTATTCAATGTAGCCGCCTTCAGCCTCAATCACCGCCTCGATACGGGCCCGGAACTGGAAGCATGCGTTTTCCACAAGCGCTGGCAGGAGCTCAGCAAATACTCGGTGAATGGCGGCGATCAGGTTTGCCTTGGTGTTGTGGGAGGTCATGTTGGTGATGTTCTTGACAACATACGACCAAACGAAGTTGTCCAGCGGGTTCAGGTCGGGGGAGGGGAAAGACCAGTTAGAGAAGGGTATAAAGTCATAGTGCTCTTTCTCAAGCCAAGCCTGGGTCTCTTTGGACTTGTGGGTCTGCGCCGTCCTGCTGCCACACCCAGGGGCTGTCAGCAGCCATATGAGATTGAGATGTGCCCTCAAGTGTTAAACTGTCCGGATTTGCATTTTGGGGGTGCTGGCAATGGTCCTGTTATTATACAATGTCATGTGATCAGTAGAAACCACACCAAATACCATAACCGTGACCGGAAACTTTGTTTTCATCACCCTGGGCACGTCCCTGTTATCCGTGGCAATCCAGTGATGCATTTTGAGAGTGTCTTGTCATAACTTGGATCGGTAGAGAGCATGAGTTGTACAGCGGCGCATCTACGATCTCGCTTTAAGACATGTTGGAAGGCTCCTATCGCTCCGGAGATTCGTACACAAATGGGCAACTAGTAGATGGTATGCAACAAAAAATAAAACCAGTTTTCACCAAACGGAAATGGAATCATATCGTCTTTTCTAGTGGAATAATTTTATCGTTCCACCCTGTACAACAAATCAAGTTTGTGGTTATACGTTGGTCCGACTGCCACGAGCGCAAGACTCGAGCATAACCGTATGCTAATGCCGAGAGACATATTCTTCCAGTCTTTATAATAAGTGGGAGAGTTCATTATTATGCATAGGGTGGACACACCACAACAGTAGGTGTATCAGAATTTTTGTAGGAATTTTTGACACCCCTAACACGAAACTGCAAATAAAATATAAAAAACTCGTAATTTCTCTTTTAAAGGTGGGTTGTTTATTTTCTTTATGGATTATACTTCCAAAATAAACTATTAAAGTTGTATAAAAAGTAATAGAAATATTTTTTAAAAAATAGTAATGAAATTAATTGAATGTTATGAGTTCAGTATTTTTCAATATTTAAACTTTAAAAATCTATCAAAATTTTTCTGTTGATTCTATTTTTACGATATTTTCAGGGTCAATGTGAAATGTTATGCTATTTCCAATAAACTGAATATAATATTTTAGACAAACGTTTTTTTTTTAATTCACGCCCCCCATTTTCGAATGTCTATCAAAAAGTAAATAATTAATTTATGTACCAAAGTTTTATATATCACAAATTGACGATAAAAGATCAATAAATAATATATTAAAATTAAAAAAAAAAAAAGTAGTGTTTTTTAGAAATTTACCTGTAAAGTCCGAAGTTTAAAACCTTTTTTTTAAAAAAACCCACGTTATTTGCTTTTGTGTGTTTTTTTTAATGAAACTTTGGTCCTTGCTCCTTTAATTGAAAAAAAATTAGAAAGATGGTGGGTGGAATTATTCAATAGTTTTCACGAAATTTCTGACACTGCTACCACAACAGTACTCTTCATGTGGCTCCTGGCATGAGTATCTGAATTATCGGCGTTTAGGACAAAGTAATCCTCATTTTACGTACCAACACAAAGTTATCTCGTACGAGATTGTGTTACCTTGTTCTGCTCATGCGTAGAAAATTCAGAATGAAACCCTTCCTCGGTCTAGCACAACTGATATAGTCACGCAACTTTAAAAGAACTGATCAGGTTTTGCTGTATGTTTATCCGTCTGGTGACAAGACGGATACAAATTCCATGTAAGTATCATTTATATATTACATACTATCGCACATGTGTTTTTATTTTTATTTTTATTACCTGCTTGCTTCCTAACATTCGAGTTTGCTTATTACAAAGGCCATGATTATATTCTTTATTTCGTACTCGTTTTGTGAGCCTTTTCTTTTTCTTTTGTGTACGTATTACATGTAAGTTAACCTGATTTTGTTTAGGACAAACGGTAATAAATATGTATGTTATTAGATCCAACTGTTCTTCTATTTTTCTCTTTCGATAGCTGTATGTGTTATTATCAATGACGGAACGGAGAATGAGTTATTCCCGAATATGTGGTCAGCTAAAATGATAACATATCCAATCTTCATAATTTACTGTCAGCAAAACAGAATTATGATAATCAAATAAACTCAACTTTCCGATTTTTTTTTTTTTTTTTGCCCTGGATGATTCTTACGAGGCATTTATTACTTTAAATAAACATTGCGTTATAACTTATCACAGCAAAATGTCCCTATTTTCCTTTTTAATCCACTTATAATACAAACGGTAATTTCTCTGTTAGTTTGCATGTCTATCTCGAGTTTGAAACTTTTCAAAGGAGATAATTACATGAAGACTTATGCCGTCTAATGATTCTGACAGATACTACACTTTCATCTTAGCCAAAAGGGGCGAGGAGCTAATAAATGTTTTTTTTCATAACTAGACATTATTTTAAATGAATACAAAAATATCTATAAATATATATAGTGCGTCAATATATATATATATATATATATATATATATATATATATATATATATATATATATATTTAATTAATCATAATGGGGTCTACGTTCGCGCTTCATATTTATAAAAATTTACTTTATTCATACCAATAATATTTTGGGGTCTACGTTAGCGTTTGACAATCATAAAAAATAATTTTTACTTTTTATTCACTGATACCAATAATATTGTGGGGTCTGCGACAAACTATCTAGGCCCACCATTAGCAGTATCAGAATTTTTGTAGGAATTTTTGACACCCCTAACACGAAACTGCGAATACAATATAAAAATCTCGTAATTTCTCTGTTAAAAGTGGGTTATTTATTTTCTTTATGGATTATACTTCCAAAATAAACTATTACAGTTGTTTTAAAAGTAATAAAAATATTTTTATTTTTTTTTTAAAACAGTAATGAATTTTCCGAACTCAATATTTTTCAATTTTTAAACTCAATATTTTTAAATTTTTAAATTTTAAAAATCTATCAAAATTTTTCTATTGATTCTATTTTTACGATATTTTCAGGGTCAATGTGAAATTTTATGTTCTTTCCAATAAACCGAATATAATATTTTAGACAAACGTTTTTTTTTAATTCACGCCCCCCCATTTTCACGCCCCCCCCCCATTTTCACGCCCCCCCCATTTTGAAATGTCTATTAAAAAGTAAATAATTAATTTATGTTTAATAGGTTTATATATCACAAATTGAAGAGAAAAGGTCAATAAATAATATATTCAAATTTAAAACAAAAAAAAAAATCAGTTTTTTAGAAATTTACCTGTAAAGTCCGAAGTTTAAAACCTTATTTTATAAGAACACATTTTTTCTTTTTGTCTTTTTTTTTTTTTTTTAATGAAACCTTGGTCCTTGCTCCTTTAATTGAAAAAAAAATTAGGGCTTGAATTACATTTTTCGAGGAGTTATAAGCTTAGAAAGATAGGGGGTCGAATAATTTACGCCTCTCATTTTGAAATGTCTATTAAAAAGTAAATAATTAATTTATGTTTAATAGGTTTATATATCACAAATTGAAGAGAAAAGGTCAATAAATAATATATTCAAATTTAAAACAAAAAAAAAAATCAGTTTTTTAGAAATTTACCTGTAAAGTCCGAAGTTTAAAACCTTTTTAAAAAAAAAAAACACATTGTTTTGTTTTGTTTTGTTTTTAAATAAAACCTTGGTCCTTACTCCTTTAATTGAAAAAAAAAATTAGGGCTTGAATTACATTTTTCGAGGAGTTATAAGCTTGGAAAGATGGGGTGGAATTATTCACTATTTTCACGAAATTTCTGACACTGCTAGCCCACCATTACAGAGTACATGAACTTTTCTTCTTTATTATAAGTACCGCGAGCACATACTTCTCGGTATTGGGATAATCACAGTCTAATAATTGGCAGTCAGACTGACGTTCAATCACTTTCTCTCTCTCTCTCTCTCATATATATATATATATATATATATATATATATATATATATATATATATATATATATATATATATATATATATAATTTTTTTTCAATACGAGTGTGATTCCAAAAGTAAAATCTCTTACGTTTTTTACTCAAAAAATTGAAGAACGACTGGAGAGGTAACATTTTTACGAGCGAGCTTTTGTGCTTTGAAAATTGTTTTTTCTACATAGTCACCACAACGTATTTAATCAAGAATTAAATCCCGCATCTCTACTTTCGACGCACATTCATGACAGGGTTTACTTTCTTAGGGATTCACACCGTCAATATGTTGTATTGTCTATTTATAAAGGATTGAGCGTTTAATTATCTTATCAGAGTTAATGTCGTTGTGTGTGTGACATGCATTTTCACATACTTCTGCTTCTTGGTCCATCTGGAACATCTCGTCTAGGAGGGAGACTGGTACCTGTTTTTGGGGACGAAGATTTATTTAACTCCAAGACAAGAAATTGGTTCTATAGTTTTTTTTATTCACCTTCTAGATCGATCGCTGAAGATTGGAAAGTGAATTTGGCCTGCGTTGTTTCTTCTTCTTCTAGGTCTTATCTCTACCACGTCAGCGGTCCCCCTCCTCACCAGCGAAGGGGATGAGACAACGGCGAAGCCGTCCGCTCTCTTCCAAGTCCCAATCAAATCTCCTCGATTCAGCTAACCTGATCACATGACTCACACGCAATCCAATCAGCTGATCTTGACTTCCGGTCAACGTGTCTACACTATAATTCACACTCCCCCCCTCTCTCTCTCTCTCCATTCTCTAAGAAATATCTGCAACAAAGAGATAAAACTTTCAGGTCATGAATGCATAAGTTCAGTCATCATATCAAAGACGAAATAAAAAAAATATGAGGCATTACTTTTAGAAAACATATATTTTGTTTCACGTAGTCTCGAGTTGTGTTTCTGCCGAACCCCTTACCTGTCAACAACGCTTCACTAGGAACAAATAATTTTCCCATCAGTTTTTGGTGCTAAACTCGAAATGAAAGAAATGTTTACGGTCTTCATGGTCAAGATGGCGCATATTGGTCGGAGGAGGGAAAATTCTTCTTGATATGGTAAGAGGAGAGATGAAGAGAGAAATTGAGTGTTTTTTTTTATTTCCGAAAGACAAGAAATTACATTACATGTGGATGAATGCGATAAAAAGAAAAAATTTCACACCATCTCCATACAGCAAAGTGAGTTATGAAATGTTTGAGACTAAAAAATTAAAAAAACAACCAACCAACCAACCAAACAAACAAACAAAAAATAAACGCACGTTATTTCAAATGTTTACCTCTTTTTTATTCGTAGTTTATTTTTTTAGAACGTATATAAAAAATGAAATTATGGATATAAAAAAAAATGATCTTGCAGGTTATTTATGTTATTTGCTAAAATAATAAATTATTACTTAGAAACTTATTATTTAACATGGGGAGTGTGTTGTAAATATTCTGAACTTTCACCTAACAATTTGATAAAAGCGATATCGTAAAACTTGAATTTCTTGATCAAATAATTCTAAAAATGCTGATATCGAATTCCCTTACAAACAATTTTTGTCGCAAAGAGAATGACAATATTAATAAAAAAAAGAAAAATACAAACTTTTAATTAAATTCTACAATCCTAGATTTTTGTAATATTTATATATTTATTGTTTGAAATATTTCTGCATTTGTAACTTTGTTTATACTAACATTATTTGTTTGAATTTAATTGTTATTAACTTATTGTTCGTTTTCCAGTTAAACTAATTTATTGTTCGTTTTTCAGTTTTGATTTAAAAAAACATTGTTGTTCGCGCTGATTTAAAAAAAATATTGTTGTTCGCTTTGTTTAAAAAATATTGTTGTTCACTTTGATTTAAAAAAATTGTTCGCTTTGATTTAAAAAATATTGTTGTTCGTTTTGTTTTAAAAAATTGTTGTTCACTTTGATTTAAAAAATATTGTTGTTCGCTTCGTTTTAAAAAATATTGTTCTTCTCTTTGATTTAAAAAATATTGTTGTTCGCTTTGATTTAAAAAATATTGTTGTTCGCTTTGATTTAAAACATATTGTTGTTCACTTTGATTTAAAAAATATTGTTGTTCACTTTGATTTTAAAAAATATTGTTCTTCTCTTTGATTTAAAAAATATTGTTGTTCACTTCGATTTTAAAAAATATTGTTGTTCACTTTGATTTTAAAAAATATTGTTGTTCACTTCGATTTAAAAAAAAATATTGTTGTTCACTTTGATTTTAAAAAAATACTGTTCTTCTCTTTGATTTAAAAATATTGTCGTTCACTTTGATTTTAAAAAATATTGCTGTTAATTTTGATTAAAAACGTATTGTTCGTTTTAGTTTAAAAAAAAATTGTTAAATTTTAATATTTGTTTATCGCCTTAATTCATATTTCATATTTTGCACCATTTCATTGTCTTCTGCTTCAAACATACGTAATCTCACATACATCATTTTTATTTGTTTATATTGAATAAACTTCCGTTTCACTACAAATCAAAACGTGTTCCTTCCTTTTCTTTTTAAATGTAATTTATAAATAAATGAAAAACGTATTCTAATCTTTAAAATCCACAATTCAACGAAATGTTCAATTGCTTTTAACGCATAAACAAACAACTTTTTCCTCTTTAAATTCTTTTTTTTTTTTTTATTAATATTGGATGAATTTAAGTATAAATCATCGTGTTCTTTATTTATCTTTTTTAAAATCTAATTTTGAAGTTTTCTGTAAAAATTTCTGCTTATAATCGAAAGTCTAAGTGTTCCACATATCTTGCTTGCGTGGAACTCGGCATGACATCATTTTTTCAGCTGATAGGCCATCTCTTACGATGGCCGTGGTTACATACGTTTTAACTGCTAGTTTCTTGACTATCCATCCGGACAACGCCGGGTAACCATGTTAGTTTCACATACTTCCATGGTTAACGTCTGTTTTTGACTACTCTTCCCACCATCCGCTCGACGTTTGTGATTTCTTTGAAGTCATGTCTGGTGTTAAATTCTGGTGGAATTAGCATAAATCTTGTAGAATTGTGACATAAGCAACAGCATCGCCCGCGAAGTCGTCTGGTGGCCTTGAGAAGAATTTCAAGTAGCTTCTTGAAATGATTATTTTTGTTTTCGGGACTGTAAGTAAAAAGTGCTGTTCCGTCTGTTGGTAAATGTTGACCGTGTACTGTTTTGAAAACATACCGTTTGAATCACTCACTGCGTATATCGTAACATCAAAATGGTTCTTCCTTGTCCATAATTCATTATCGTATCTAATTAAAATTTTCCTCGCTAGTTTTATAATCTCTGATTTAGATACATCTGTTTGACTTTCAACTAATTCTAGTGCTTTCCCAAATAGTTAAGGCTTTATAAAAAGATAATATGAGTTGATATCAAACATAATGAATGTACTGTTTTGGTATTTAGGAATTTTCTGGAATCAATCTAACACCTCCCCAGAAGAAATCCAAAGATTATGTTGCATTTTAGATTTTAAATTGGGTATAATTCTGTCTGATATACTTTACTAATAACATATAAACGCAACTTTGTCTGTATGTGAGTTCGTTCCTTATAGACTTCGAAACTGCTGAACAGATTTTCTTTAAAATACACAGAACTTTAGTGTATAGTCTGGGAGTGATATTAGCTAAGTTTTATCTCAGAATACCCTCAATAATTATCGATAATCGATAATTGAAACCGTTATTTTAATTCATCCATCGTCGTTAAGGCCATTTTTCCATGTCGTCGCTTAGCAACAATGATAGAACAACGGGCAGTGAAAATTCTACTGTAGGTAAGTTGATAGCGTGTTTTTTTTTTTTTTTTTTTTTTTTTTTGCATGAGTTGGTATGTAGGTTCAAACTCCGCACGTAAATTTCTTAACTTTTTTCATTAATTGCAAAGAATTTTATAAGACTTGAAAATTTACGTGTGTTTTATTTTTATTTATTTATTTTTTTTGCATGACATTGTATTGAAATATCTCCGATAATTGCAACCGAAAATTGGTAATCGAAAAGAAAACATTCAAGAAGAGAACAGTCCGATTTTGACCAAAGTTAACACGTTTATACAGTCTTACATCATAAGCGCATTAGAGAACTTTTATTATCGCATAAACAGAAGGGCCTAGCGTGTGAAATCAACGGTAAGTTTTTGGTAGGACAGGCGCGCGTTCGAAATGAATGTTTCTGTTTGGAGCACAACTGAACCTTGATATTTGATATTTGCATTTAAAACTTTAATTCAAGCAAATAACGAAATAATTTGATAAAATCAATAGTGGGTTCTCTACAATGCAATGTAGACTAAAAAGTCATTGCGAGGAGATATGTGAGCTTCCTCCCGTTGCACCGGGGTAGGTCCTCGACTAGAGCAGACAATCAATCGATTTTATTAGTAAATGAGCGATTTCAGCGATTTTGATTACAATAAAAGTATTGGAAGTTTGCAACATTGGTCCTCATTCAATCCCGGGCAATGTCGAGTTTCCTGCTAGTGTAGCATACATTAAGAAACAAACTAATCTACGCAAACATGTACATTAGTTTGCTACTTCAAGTGTGTGTGTGTGTGTGTGTGCGCGCGCGCGTATGTGTGTGTGGAATATTCCGACTTCTGGTCGTTGAATACTTTTTTTACTGTTTACTACCTAATAAGCTAGCCGACTTGGCATCTATAAGTACTTAATTGCCTTCAATTATTGTGTTAATTGCCGGTGTTTGTTATTCGGGTAAAATGCTATCCTACGAACTCAAGCGTAACTTTTGAATCTCCGGACCAGCAGTAATTACCATTCTTACATTGACGATTGTTTTAACACGAATCAAGTTTTTATGTAGGCATAAAAATAATTGTTAATCTTTATTTTAAATCCCATTAAAAAAAACATCGAACAATCTTTAGTTAATTAGAAAAAAAGAAGAAAAAAAAGCGGTCACCTTTAACGCAAATGAAACATTCCGACTTCTGGTCATTGAATACTCTTTTACTGTTTACTATGTATACCCGCCGACTTGGCATTTATAAGCAATTAATTTCCCTCAAGTCGATGATCTTTAGGGAGAATGCTAACCTACGAAGTCTAGGGTGACTGTGTGACTGGGGTTGAATCTCTGGACCAGCGGTAATTATCATTCCTACACTAATGATTGCGTAAGTATGTCTGTAGATATAAATATAATTTAGAGAATACAATATAAGCTACGGTCAATTTATTGAGAGAAACGAATAATTTCGCAAAATGGACATGTCAACTGGCCACCTCATTCGCGTGATTTAATTCCATTAGATTATTTTCTTTGGGGTATGTAAAGTCCATGTTTATGCTGATAAACCAGACACAATAGACGACTTGGAAGACAGCATTCAATGTGTTACTGCCGAAATACAGCCTAATCAAATTAGTTGTGAAAATTGGACCTTTAGATTACGCCATATACCCACAAGCTGTTCGAAATTAAATTTAAATTATAAATGCCAAAAAAATAATCTTTGGAATAAAGCACTTATGTGTATGATAAAATATTTTTGAGATTTATTTAAAAATTATTGTAATCATACAATCGACAAAAAATATATATAAAGGCAAGTGCATTTTACAAAACCATGGAATGTTGATAATGAAAAACCACGTGTATACAAACACATTGCATATGTTAGCATAGTTACAGAAAAAAAAATTGTGAATACCGACCTGTCGACGACAGAAGCTTGTATCTTAGACTGTTGAGAAATCGTCGTTTCTTGTGTAGTCATTGTGTCGTTACAGGCAGCTTTCTGTCGTCGGCATTAATGGTATGCTGAAATCGAACACTTGTATGAAAACAGCGAACGAATGCATTTTTATAAAAATATATATAATTTATTAAACAGTTAACGACAACGAGTACGAAACATATTTAGTCGACCCATCGCGTATAGCGACCAAGCCTCAACTGTTTTTTAAACAATGAAATTCTATTTCATTTCCCTCTTTCAATGAAGAAAGAGAGAGAAAGGCAGTGAATGAGAGAAATAGAGAAAGGGAGAGAGAGAGAGAGAGAGAGAGAGGAGAGAGAGGGAGAGAGAGAGATGCGTTTCATACAATGCTTTGTTTTTCAACTTCAGATATCCGCGTGTAAGTCTGACCATTCTGGAATGATTTTGACACTGCTAAAAGTTTCAAAACACCTGTCATTCAAGGGGTTATTAATGTAGAAGCTCTTAGCTCCCTTAAAAAGGGCTACGTCATTGTGCCACATCTCGTCCCCCCTTTTTTGTGGCCTTTGCTCTGACTGGCAAATGTCATAATATCATCGGGTCATTGGCACAATGATTGTTTTAAAATCTTTTTCTCTATTTTAAAATCTTTTTTCTTATATATATATATATATATATTTTTCAAATTTCTTGGCTGTTTTCAAAAGTAACCAGCCATTCCTTTCCCCGTTGTACTACGTGCTTAAGATCAGAGGAGAGAGAATTGGTAACCTTAAAATCAGCCAAATGTTTCATACATACTAATATTAATAATGTTAATATACGCGCATCAGTAAAAAAACAAAATTAAATATACATAACGTCTTTAGCCACTCGATCATCGCACAAACATATGAAATTAAATCAACTTCTAAACACGAGGCAATTCTGCTAAAAAACATACATAGCATATTTGAAGTCTTCATAATTTTAATTATTAAATTATGAAGACTTCAAATATGCTATGTATGTATTAAAATTATTAAAATTAACTACTGAAATCTTTAAAATTTTATTACGGTTAGCTCTAACAAAAGGTTTGAGATTTATTGCCATTTTAACACGCATTGCTCTTTCTTTGCGCACGCGCAACTACCATACAATGTAAACAAACGCATATTGCTCTTTCTCTGCTCGGACGGAACACTCTCAAAATGGTCACAGCAATCCTTATTTGTTACATATTTGTATTTTTTACGACTTTTACTTTCTGTGGAGTATTTTAATATTAATATATATTATTTAGAAAATGTGTTAGAGCTACGTTTACAAAAAAAAAATGCTTGCAGTCTACCGAGAAGAAAAACGATGGCCGACTTGAAAGATACTGTCATTGGTAAAAGGCAGTTAACTACTACTGATTTCGATCAATCTAAAGCGTGTTAATACGCGCATAAGTATAAAAAATGTATATATACATAACGTCAATCTACAGTAAGAATCCCTAACTTCGAAAACTTCTGTTTTTACTTATTATTATTTTTCTAATGGACAATTTTTCGTAATTTTTTGAAGTTATACTGATTTAGGCATGACAAATAAGTATGTAATAATGTCTTCCCCTTAAATGCTTTTTTTAGAATCAGCCAGTATCTTCAGATTATCGACCCAAACCACCACTAATCGCCGGTAACCAACACTGCTGATAATTACAGACAGTAGTTTCTACTAGCAGCCTCTGGAAAACAATGCCTGACAGTGAGAACCAGATTATTTCATTTGGACCACGGCCGCCAGTGTCTATTTCACATGGACGGCAGTGGCCACCACCACCACCACGAACAACAACAACAACAACAACCGTAGTTTAATTTGTTTTCGAGGGGCAGTGGTCTTTTAACAATTCTGTTCTGGATCTGTGTCATGCTTCCACCGAGCAACGCCGATTAACGAGTTTTGCTAGTATATCTATCTATCTATCTACACTCTGATATTTTTTTTGTGTATTGATATTAATATTAAAAACCCTTTTTTCTATTTATCTATACTATTAATAAAATTCTAAATGTTTATTTATTTATTTATGTGTGTGTATATATACCAATAAAACTTTTGAACGGACGCACCGAATTGAAAAATACTTTTTGTCCCTGAAAAGTGTGAGTCCCTAGATTGTCCTTATCTATATATGGTTAATAACGAACACCGTTGAACCACACAAAAAGTATGAAATAAGGGGTTTGGAGCCGTTTCGTGCAATTGTCGAAAAAGTTACGTGCCCATGTCAACGGATTTAACACTGTCTGTATACAGTCGCGGTAACATCTTTTGGACAGAGCTCGTTTAAAATAAAAATACAACTTTCTTGCATATGGGCCGTGTAATTGCATTCACCTGCAAAAAAAAAAAAAAAAAAAAAAATACATAAAAAAATAGCTTATTTGCGTATTCTTTAAAGCATTCTTTTTAATTAATTCCCTATTAGTTTATTTCGGTTTTCTTATCGGATGATCATCTTTAATTAACTATTACGTGTAATTATCTTCATGCAGATATTCTACATGATTTATACTTGCGTAATATTTGCGTAAAAAAGTTATAGTAAACACAAACCTCTTTCTATATATATATTTATGTACGTGTATATATATTTTTGTTTAAAATTTTTTGCCTAACAAACCTCTCATAGAATTTTTGGTCGTCAGACGTGAATCTTAATATATAAGGTATTCAAACCCATGCGGGACTTTTTATTTCGGTTTTAGCCGGGGAAAATCGGCGCAAAAGTGTGAAAATTAAAAATTCAAATTTGCCAGGTGAAAGTCGAATGCCGGCATTACAAATATGCGTAACGTAATAGCTATTGGATCATGTTTTCATTTTTAGACTTGTATCAAACATGTCTTCATAGTTCAGGCATTAACGTCAAACGAACAAATAAATTGTAAGCTATTTTTTTTTGTTTCGATTCTCAGTGGTGGCGTAGGAATCATTTTTTTAAAAACTTTTAAAATCATTACTATATATTTGGTCCAATATAATATAATAATAAATACGAGATATAGATTAATCAAAATATCATATTTAAGCGTATTTTACGACCGAGCAATGTCGGGCGGTCTGATGCGTAAACTTTAAGTATTTACTTCAAAAGTGCTCAATACGTAGGTAGAGCTAGTTAGTAATTTATAAAATATATATGGCGATTAAGCTACACTGAATATTCTGCGTTTCATCCAACTATAGGATTCGTCAGGCTTATGCGCATAAGCCTGACGAATCCTATAGTTGGATGAAACGCAGAATATTCAGTGTAGCTTAATCGCCATATATATTTATAAATTACTATATATATATATATATATATATATATATATATATATATATATATATATATATATATATATATATAGGTTCAGGTTTGAGGTGTTCAAAAGTCAGAACTAATGAAGACAACGACGTTGTTAAATAGTGTTCAATAAAAAGAGCAAAATATTTTTTATTATTTGGGGCAAACGGTTACATATGGTCGCTACAAATAGCCATCTATTTCAGCTAAAGAGACTTCATCAGGCGACCTGGAACCTCTCGACGCCAAAAAGTAAAACCTTTTTTTTTTCTTTTTGGTGTCGAAAGGTTCCAGGTCGCCTGATGAAGCCTCTTTGACTGAAACAGATGGCTATTTGTAGCGACCATATGTAACCGTTTAACCCAAATAATATATATATATATATATATATATATATATATATATATATATATATAATTTATTTAAGGTGTATATATATATATATATATATATATATATATATATACACTCCATATACGAGCTTGTATATTATTTCTTAACATCAGTCAAAAATATGTTACAATTGTAATCAGAAGTTAATTCGTTTTCTGTAAATATTTCGTGATTATTAAACAGAACTCATGCACTGTTGTGCGGGACCATTTAACCACTGAGTCAGCCATTGGGACTCTTTAACGCCATTAGTCAGAACAGAAACCGCCTGACTATGTGATAAGTCTCTCAAGAGGATCTTGTCAAAACACAGACTTGTTTTCACTTATATTTTATCTTTAAGACGTCATTCTTCACAGCATTCGTCATCATTGCAGCTGTTCTCGATAGATCTCGATTAGTTGTTTCTTTTTCTTTTCTGTTTATCGTTCATAAAAGACGTGGTTAATTAGTTGGCCTGAAGGGATTCACTGATGCCCGAAGCTTAGATATGAGTTGAGCAATTCCAAACTGACCAAAAAGAATTACATTAAATAATTATAATTAATTTGTAATTCAAGATAGTACTCTTGTCGTACAAAACTTTCACGCTTTATGTACATATTTCGTTGTTAATAAATCAAATATTTGACCCAATTTCAAACATACGCGCAAAAACCATCAGTTGATGTGTGTATGAGGACATTTCTCAACCTATACATAAAACGAATGTTTTGATCTACAGACTTGAAATTTGGTATATATGATATTCAGACACGTGGAAAACTTTTTAATCCGTTTTAATTCGGAAAAAGGGCTGCTAAGGAGTCAAAATAGAAAAATTAGCGCGTAGGAATTATTGGATTTTTACTTGTTTACTAACTGCTTCACGAATGCGCACACATGAATAGTTCACATCACAGATAATTTATGTTAAGAATAAATAGTTTGAAAACACCTTTTAGAGTACGTGTTAAGCTGCTCTAATAGTTATCGTACTTCACTGTCCGTCTTTTGGTTTTGGTTTCGATATCAGCTATTTTTTTTTTTTTTTTACTTACAAGAAGTTAAGTATTTTTTTTTTAAAAACATAATAGTTGCAGACATATGTCTCAGTTTCTTTCCTTTTTTTTTACTTCATTTTTTAAAAAGGAATTTAACGTTACGTTTTAACCTACTGTATTTCTGTTTATAAAATATAAGAATTCTGTATTAATTAAAATATAATATTTATGCGTTATTTTACGACTGGGCAATGCCGGGAGGCCGATTAGTACTATTTATAAAGTTAGGTACACATCTCTCTCTCTCTCTCTCTCTCTCTCTCTCTCTCTCTATATATATATATATATATATATATAATTATTAAAGTATATATATATACACAGACATATATATATATATATATATATATATATATTATATATATATTACTTTATAGAAAATGGCGGGCAAAACCCGAGGGACCTCTTCCGTCAACAAACTCTTCTGAAGTTAATCTTAATAACTAAATATATATATATATATATATATATATATATATATATATATATATATATATATATATATATATATATATATATAAATAAATAAAAGTATCCCGTAAAATCAGAGACAAAAAATAGGATAGACGGGTGGGAATACGAATAAAATAAAATATTTACAATTATGTAAAATATATGTACAAGTGGGGACAGAGTTAAAATATGTCCAAATAAGTCTAATGACTTGACAAAATCTTTCTGTCGAGAGAGAGAGTGGGCCTACGTGAGAGATTGGAGACTTGACTTGCAAAATCTGCAAGTGATTCTGAGAATCAGCTCAGTATAAAATTCTGAAACACTCCATTTAATACACATTAGCACACGTTGGATTTTCATGAAGGTGTTGGCCAATAGCAAATTCCAAGGTGGAAGAAGAGGGGTGAGAGCGGCGTACGTATTTAGGCAGTTTTTTTTTTATTTTTTATTTAAGCAAACATTGTTAAAAATAGCAAAAAACTTCTTCAAAATTATCCCTTTTTTTTTAAATTTTTTTTCGAATTTTCTCATTGAGACGGGCGCGCGAAGTCAGTTAGAAAATCTTCACGTTGTTCAAGGAAAGACGGTTGCAATTTAATTTGCGTGCTGCCAGAATTAGTGTCACATGATAAAATTGTATTACTTTAAGCATTGAAAAATATTATTGACTTCACGCGTCCATTTCACAGCTATTTGTTGAAGTCTCTTCTTTCCCCAGCTTTTTTTTATTATTCATTTGCTTTTTCACCTGATGATGATTCGACGAACAATCGAAAACATTTGTAAGAATACATATTATTTTTTTTTTATTTTAACACATAAAAGATAATCGAAACATCGAAAAATAAAAAAAGTATAATTAAGCAGAAGCTTTCTGCAATTTTTAACAATATTGGCTAATATATATATATATATATATATATATATATATATATATATAATTATGCAATGCATGTATAATATGTATATTAATATACATATATATATATATGTATATACATTAATATACATTCATATAGATACATATATGTACTCAGAGACACACACGCATGTATATATATATATATATATATATATATATATATATATATATATATATATATAACATTTCACCAGACTATCCATTCACGTGAAATCACTTTTTTCTTCACCATATTCCCTCTGCTTCACTTTTTGTTATCAAGTAAGATCTTTGACTTACTTGCAGTTTCATCAAATACTTTTGTATGCAAAATCCGATCCAGCATTTTGCTAATTCCTACCCTCTGATGAGAAGGAAAGTATTTCTTCGAAACTCCGCGGATTAAGGACTATCCACTTATTAAGTGTTTCCTTTTTAGATTAAATATGTTTTTAACTCTTTTTGAAAGTGTTTTTTAACATTTTTTATTAACGATTTGATCTTATATATATATATATATATATATATATATATATATATATATATATATATATATATATAAATAATGGGGTAGTCACCAACAATGTGTATTTTTACACGCCTCAACCCCTTGGAAACACTTCAAATAAACTACGAAAATGCCATTTTTACATCTCCAACACATTTGAAAATAATTTCTGACGAAGGGATTCGAACAGAATTCTCAATGAAAAACCAAAACACGGAATAATAAAATAATGTTAAAAAATACACATTGTTGGTGACTACCCCCTTATTTAAATATACATCTTTCTTTCGTTGGAATTTCTTAGACCATTATATATATATATATATATATATATATATATATATATATATATATATATATACATACATTGTTCAGTCATACATATATGTACAAGTTTCTCTAAACTGGCATGAAAGAGTTTTGATCTGTAGTTATTAATAACTAAGATATCCTCATGCGAAAAGTTTGTATTTTTATTTTGGTTTTCATTTCCATATAAAAATGAACAAATGAAGACTTTCGCCTGAGGAGATCTTAGTTATCAATAACTACAGATCGAAACATTGCCATGCCAATATAGTAAACCTTGTACATGTCTTTATGAATAAATATTAAAATGAAAGATGTATATAGTACTGAACACTATTATATTAACCCGAGGGAATTATCTTGATTCCCATCTTACGATTACATTTTTAATCTGGACTACTATATATATATATATATATATATATATATATATATATATATATATATATATATGGAAGAATATAAGAAGGCTATAGTAATGCAAGAAACTAGGTGTTAGAGTGATGTGACATAAAAAAAGTAGGCAAACTAACGAAGGTCTTGTAATTTTTTTTAAATCTTCGTTTATCTATTTATTTTCCAAAATAATCAGAAAGACAAATCAGTAAATATGGTATTGTGGAAATGCTCATTATTTCGAGAACAGCAACTCGTTTTTAAAAAGAAAGAATCCAGAAGAATGTAAAAGCAATAGAAAATATTTTACATTATGATATTTTTTGGATTTTGAAAAAAGAGATGATATTATAAAAATATTAAAGACTTTCACCGGTTATTTCAAACAGTAAATGGTTTCTTGTATTGCTATAACCTTCTTATACTCTCCTATATTTGTTTTCCAGCAATGCTTTAAACAAACCACCTTTCTCTCTCTCTCTCTCTCTCTCTCTCTCATATATATATATATATATATATATATATATATATATATATATATATATATTTTTAAGTGTTCTAAAGACAAAATGTTCAAAGCGACTTCCAAATCTTTCTGCAATTATTTGCTTCTGTTTGTTTATGTTTTTATATGAGTATGTCGATGTGTGTGTATTTAATTTGTACGTTTGTGTATATGAGTGCGTTGAAATTTGGGGCGGTTTACCAGACAAGAAGATTGTGGTGTAGAACGGTCACGTTGACTCGAGGATTCTACGGGCTTTTCTTTCGTCCGTCTGAGTCCTAATTTATTTGAGTTATTGCATTAGTTGTGAGGAGGCACGCCTCTATCCATAAACACTTCATCAAACCACTCCCATCAATTATCAAGCAAATACCAATAGCAATCCATTGCAGACTATCTGATAACACTCCATGATGTCAGTAAAATCAAGAGGCTAAAGACACTCGGCAACAAATCATTACAATATGCAACCACACTTAAGTGCATAGACCAAAATAACCAGCAATAAACAACAGAAAAAGAAATATAATCTGGTTTACCTCACTTCACAACAAAACAAAACAATTCCAACATCGCTAAAACATTTCTCAAACAAGAATAAATCAGTCTTGAGACAGCATCCTCCCGTCTTACATCTGAGTCTTACTTTTACGTTGATGACTCAAAAACTATCTGATCAGGCTGACATTTTACATGTTGTTTTACTTATGTTCACACCGAACAAAGCAAATTGGCACTGAAGCGTAGGGAGCTACTGTAAATTAGGGACCATTTATATAGGGATATTCTAAGTAAGGGAGTTGAGCAGTGAGACATCTGTTCACTTTACACTTAAAATATTGCATTTTAGAACCGTCTGCGAAGTAGGATACAGGGGGTAGAATTTCAAAATCTAGCAGTTCGAGGGAAGAAATTTCCAGAGTAGAAGGCATCGGGAAACATTACAGTGAAGGCGGGAAATTTTGCTGCGGGAATATTCACGTCCAGAGGGCAGCTGTACCACAAGTTCATTTAATTGCAAAAACATATTGTTTACTTTTTAAATCGTAAATATATTTGTTTTATTGCATTTTTTAAAGTAAATGTTTACAAGAAATAAAAATAAAAATGAATAGTAAATATACTAACAAATATTTAAGTTTCCTCGAATCTCGGCACGTCAGTCTGGAAAAAAACAAACTATTTTTTACACATATTTTTTTAGCAAAAACAAAAAACAAACAAACAAAACAAAACAAAAATAAAACAAAACGGTTGTTTCTTGTTTTTATCATAATCCTATGTTGAACGAGTGACGGAACTAAATATCACACTAATAGAAAATCAGCAGGATTTATTTGTCGTGCCTTGCCGTGTCTTAATTTGTTGCAAATAAATAGTAAAATCATTTAAGTCTTTCTTATTCCGAATTTACAAATTGTGACGATTTGGGACGTTTTTCGGTTCTTATTTAGAATTCGATCATAGAAAATACACACAAATCTTTACGATTTATAACCCATCACAGAACGAAGATGTCATATTCCAAAAAATCACGTAAATTAATCAAGGAGTGTTTTTAAACTATAAAATCAAATTTTATTATGAAGGGAGACGCTATTTTTTGATCGGCCATCTTTTTTATAGATAAAAAGGAGATAACTAAATTAGAACTATCGAGATCAAACTCAGCTTTATAATGGTTATATTTTTTTAATATCGCTAAAAATCGTTAATATATATATATATATATATATATATATATATATATATATATATATATATATATATATATATATAATTATTTATTTGTGCGTGATTTTTAGAATATGACATCTTCGTTTGGTGACGAGTAGATACAGCATAAATTTTTTTGTACTTTTGTGTTTTTAATCAAGTTAAATTCTAAATAAGAACCCGTTTTTCGTTAGACTGATAACCTTACCCATATTTCCGTCCCTAGATTCAGCTGATGCTTTTATCATCTTCTTTTGAACAGTGGATTATCGCAGTTATTTTCTTACCACCTCACGAGAGCAGCGTTTGACACAAAGTTGATTTTACGTAGAAGCGAGGTTCAACGCCTACGGAGGCACTCAAGACCAGGTGTAAAAATAACCTGCGAGTCCCCTCGGCATTCTCTTGCTAGTGATAGCGCCGCCTCAACCGACAAGCACTATCTACTCCTCCTTTTCTTCAATGTTATTGCCTGGGAGGATAGTCTCCTGGGATTGTCCCAGATAACCACAACCAGAGTAGCCATAAAAAAAACACTTCTCCCAAAACTTAATAACAAACATAAAACATGCAACATAGATAGTTTACTAGCTTGACTTGTCTCCCTCCTCCCCCTCCTTCTCCTCTCTTTCATCTTTTTATCATCTGCCACCACACTTGCCATCGTAATACAAATCGGTGACAAAAATATAAATATCTGCATTAATATGAATTCAGATATCTAATATAAAAAGGAAAGTTAATCAGATTCTCAGTTAGACTTCTATGATGTTAAACCCGACGAATCGATGTTAGATTTTGCCTAGTAATAGGCACTTACAGAGATTTACCGGTAATTTTCATCAAGCGCAATGCAAATTAAATTATTTGTCGTTATACAAATGTCATTTTTACGGATTTAGCAAATATAATACAAAAATTGTGTAATTTATACAATGAAGTCTTAATAAATTTTATGGGTTTAAAAATGTTTTCTTGGATGTTTTATCTTAAACTTGACTAAAATCGTAACCTTTTATCAATGATTTAGTTATTTAATAGGAAAATAAAAAAAAGAAACGTATCAACATCATATGATATCTTCATCATATGATATATTCATCATCTGATATCTGTCACATTATTTCACAACTATAAATGCCCGGAATATGTTTGTCTTCAGACGATTGCGAATACCTGAACTGGTCAACTTGGACGACAAATATCGAAAAATTGGCTAAAACATTAATTCCTTCACCCTCAACTGGACACTTTTCTACAGGGAAGGGAAGCAAAAAATCGTTCCTTCATGACAATTTAGCCATACACGCATGCGCAAAAAATGTTCTTTCTTGAATTAGTTTAAATATTAAAAAAAAACGACCTACTTTCACTCACGCAGTCATATATCAGTCGGTATAGTAGCGGCGTCGTTATCTTAAGATTGCACGTTCGTGCCGAGATGTCAGATCTATTTTTTTTTCGATTTTTAAAGTTTTCATATTGAAACAGGGTTATTTATGCCATTTTTTTCGTTCGCTTTTTTTTGTTTTTGTTTTTCCGATTTTTTGAAGAAGTTTTTACATCATTTGTTTATTCTTTATTTTGCATCACGTTCGCTGTTTTTTAAAAATAATATTTAAACAGGGTTATTATGTTCACTTATTCTTTATTTTTCATTTTGTTTTGATTTCCCTCCCCTACCACCACCACTACCACCACACCTCCAAACACCCGGGCAACGCCGGGTATCCTCGCTAGTCGAATATAAATTACAAATTCATGCGTTATGTGAAAAGACTAGCGACTATAAAATAAATGGGAAAACGCGGCAAAATAGAAGGAGTATCGAGAAGAATCCAACAGAGGCAACAAAAATAAATAAATAAATAAATAAATAATTCAAGTGAAAAAGACTATGACAGGACATTTTTACTATTGATCAAGAATTTTTAGATTAGATCAGTGTTTACGAGAAAAGTTGAATTATAGGCTAATAGAGTTTTCTGCAATTAAAAATAGCTTTGAAAGTCATAGATATGTGCTTGTGAGTTCTTACAGCTAGCCAGCATAAATCGGCCTTATAACACATTTTACACACCACAAACACGTATGTGAATTAAATAGTAAGATAATAAATCTTTTTACTTCTATATAAGAATAATAAATGTGAGATTTTGGAGGTACTTTAAGACCTTGAGGGAGGCATGATATTACCTTAATTTCACTTAAGACTAATGGTTGTTTCAACGAGAAATCAATAGTAAACAACTGTTGTGATAACAAAAGGTCATTATCAAATGTTATCGAAAAAGGTAGAAAAGCTTCTTTCTTAGAACTTCACGCCTTTGGAACTGTCTTCTGTTTTCCTGCTTTCCAGCTAACTACAATCTGATTGTCTTCAAGTCCGACATAAACAAGTTCTTGATGAGCCGTTCCACTTAAGTTAAAAAATTTACCAAAATTCCATTACTAACGATTATTTTATTGTCCACTTGACTACTGTACACTCTTAACCCTTATCCTCGAGTGGTCATTGGGCCTTGATAAGTGGTGATGCCTATGAAAAAAAAAAATTTGGAGAGACTTGGACAAACTCCAGGAAACACCCCAGGTTATTATCAGTGGGCACTCACAAATGATGACCTGCGTGAGAACTCCTAGTGAGTACATAATAAGGGATTCAAAAATTATAGCTCAAGTACATCAAACTGTGGACCACACGCGCCAAGTTGAAAAACAGCTTCTCAATAAATCATTTTTGTGCGCACCTATTATTTACCTGCGAGAGCTTTGATCCTCCTTTGCTATTTTAGTCCCTTTCGTAAGCTTTCTGATGTTATTAATAAACCGGGACGATCTAGTCTTGACCTTTAACCTTCACCTTATTTTCGGCGTACCTCTGGATTTTTGTATCACTGATACCGACGCTTTGATCATCGTCTATCCTACTGTTTGAGCAAGTCCGTTAACCTGTGGCCACACTAAGCGAAGTAACCTTTTTAATAAATCATGTTTATACCTACCTGTAGTTACATATGAAAGCTCCATCCTCTTTCGCTATTTTTTTTTTTCTTTTCGTAAGCTACTAATAAACCACCCCGATATCGGGACATTCTTATCTTGACCTTTAACCTCGTCCTTATTTCCGACGTACCCCTAGATTTTTTGTATTACTTATGTCGACACTTTGATCATAATCCAGCTCGCCTATTGAGTGCAGAACGACCCTTTGACAAAATAAATAAATAATAAAGTACTCAAATAATAAATATACTCAACAGAACCTTCCTATTTTTATACGGTAAATCTTGTGTCCCTTTCTTTTGTGGGCGTGTAACTTGATAATCCTTCCATTTAAAATTGCTAATAGTTTGTTTTTCCCTTGGATTTCATCTTTCATTATTGTTACTATTTAAAAGGTTTTCTGTACGACCCCGCCTCCTTTTTCACGCCGTTTTCATTTATTCATAAATGCAAATATCCAGCCATTAATTTTCGCTTTGTGAATCTGTTGACCATTTACACGCATTTAACTACTCTTTCCTTTGATTTCATTTATCTAAAAATAAAATAGGATGGGATTGTGGGGGCACACACACACACACACACACACACACACACACACACACACACACACACACACACACAGTGTTGGGCCAATTAGTCGCAATCAGAATCGTAAATCAGAAATGGCAGTTTTTTTGGGTATCAGAATCGGTGTCAGATTTGGAACAATGTTAGCTGAATTTCCAATTCCAAAAACGATTTTTCAAATTTGTTGAAAACTTAATTTTCCATTGCTGGTAATTAATAGTAATGGAATGATGCATATTTTTTGTCTTAACTTTTCAGTGAAACTAAAATTCATAGATCATAATAACGAATTTAGGTAAAAATGGTTCGGTAAAATAACAAAGGTAAAAATGGCCCGAGTGGATAAATAGGGGGGGGGGCACAAGTTAATAATAATTAGTTATCAAAATCTTCGATACATTGCACTAACAGAAACCATTAAGAAGTTTGTTAAATTAAAAAGAAAATGATATTTAAATTTTAAGGCAGATAAGGACTCTCAGCTAAATCTTCTAACAAAATTCTACTCTTCTTGAACATTAAGTTAAGTTTAGAATCGGAACTGATAATTGTACCAGAATCGAGAATTTAGATCAAATTTGGTAATTGTATAGAAATTTGGAAAATCGACCCATCACTATATATATATATATATATATATATGTATATATATTAGTGATGGGACGATTCCAATATTTTTCCTGATTCCGATACAATTACCGATTCCGTAGTAAATTACCGATTCCGATTCCGTATAAATCTCTAAATATTTAACCATACTGTTGTTATTTTCCTCGATTTCTGTAAAAAATATGTTAAATGGGCAGATATTTTCATAAACATAAAATTACACTTTTAACTTTACTGATATTTTAAAATTAATAAATTTTTATTATTTTATCATTATTACCAGCAATGGAAGATGTTGCTTTAAATAAAATCAAATAAAATCAAATAAAAAAAAAGACAATTAATAGAATCGTTTTGGCATCGAAAAATGAGCACCAATTTTTCGATTCCAATACCGATACCCCCCGAATTAGTTGATTTTTCCGATTCCCAATTTCGATTAACCGACCCAAAATTACATAGTTATTACTTTTACCTTTTATATAGATATAAAATATTTTTTCTTTAACATTTTCGTTTTTCGACATACTTTTTAATACTTTATAATTTAATAATCCTTTATTTTAATTCTTTATCTCTTCTTTGCATGGCCGATTTTTTATCTGCATTTTCTATTTTATTCTTTAAACTTTCCTATCTATCTAATATATCAATCTACCCACACTTTCATATCTTGTATGTATATTTACTTAAATTTTACTATATGAATTTACTTACTTTTTTTTTTCCTGAAATTGCAGATACCGGCCATCTTCTTCCCTTAAATAATTTTAATTTTTTATCTTTATTCTTTTCTTATTTTATTTTTTTATTTTATATTATATATTATATTTTATGTTTTATTTTTTATTATATTTTATTTATTTATTTATTTATTTATTCCTTATTTTCTATTTATTTATTATATATTTATTTATTTTTTTTATTTTCCTTTTTTATTTTTATTTTCCTTTTAGTGTCGTTTAATAACTCTTGCTGACATTTTTTAAGTGATAACCTGTATATTTCAGTTGACCTATATTATTTTGCCCTATATATATTTTCGCGCCTTTAATATTTCCTGTCTGAGTCGTTTTGACTTTTGTTTCCCTTTATTTTATATTTAACTTTATCATTTTTTTGTCTCTCTCTCCTTTTTCTTCCTAGATCTTTTTTATTTATATGTATGTCTCGGCAGTAGAGTGAAAAGCACATCTTATTTTTCTTTTATTAATATTATTTTTTTTTCCTTGTACACATGTTTGTGTATTATTCCATGGATTTCTGCCTTTGGATTATTATGGACCATCTTCTTCCAATTACGGGATGTCTTTGGATTTTACTTGTACAAATGGAAATTCTTTTAACTTTCTTGAAGTTTTACATTTGGATTTTACCGTCACTGGATTTTTTATCTTCCACCAGACTACCCATTCATGTGTAATCACCTTTTTCTTTACCATATTCCCTCTGGTTAACTTATTTTGTTTTCAAGTAAGATCTTTGACTTACTTGTTGTTTCATCAAATACTTCTGCATGCAAAATCCGATCCTGCATTTTGCTAATTCCTACCCTCTGATGAGAAGGAGAGTATTTTTTCGAAACTCTGCGGATTAAGGACTATCCATTTATCTAGTGTTTCCTTTTCAGATTAAATATGTTTTTAAATCATTTCAAAGTGTTTTTTAACATATTTTATTAACTATTTGCTCATATATATATATATATATATATATATATATATATATATATATATATATATATATATATATATATATAACTTGTCTGTCTGTGTGCAGGACAATCTCTACCAAACTTCTCTCTTTTTTTTTTGGTCTATAAACTTAAAAGTTAATACATAGGTGTTTTGGATATGTGAAAAAAAAATCGATTTGGCCCTAAATCTTGTAGAAATAGTGTTGCAAGGCATAAGTCAACTTAAAGTGCGCTTGTGCACATGCACAAATATACATATATATGTTAAAACCAGTTAATTATTTACTATTTGTTATCCATCTGACGATAGCTCAAACGGTAACGACTAATGCTGGAGAACTATATGTTTTGGTTTTGATTCTAGTCATTTTTAATTTTAAAATTACTACTATATATTGGGTTTAATATAATAATGAATAGATTATTGGATCTATAATAATAAATCTGTATTAATTAAAATATCATATTTAAGCGTATTTAATGATCGGGCCACACCGGGGGGACACTACTATATATTGGATACAATATAATACTCAATAAATAATTGGCTCGATGGTAATAATAATAATAATAATAATAATAATAATAATAATAATAATAATAATAAATACGAAATCTGTATGGATTAAAATATAATATTTAAGCATATTTTATGACCAGGCAACACAAGCTGGCATGCTAATGTATATATATATATATATATATATATATATATATATATATATATATATATATATATATATATATATATATATATATATATACGTATGTATGTATGAGTGTGTGTGTGTGTGTGTGTGTGTGTGTGTGTGTGTGTGTGTTTGTATCACTATAATTTCCTAACTGTAAATCCATTAAAACTCCGGTGTTTATAAAAAAATTGCTAAAAATGCAAAGCAATACTGCAATCGAAATTTTAAATCGAATGCCAAAATAAACAAGCAATCAAATTTCGATCAAGGAATGTGGGTGATGTCAATATAAATCATAAACAAAGCAGTGAGTCAGAGAGAGAGAGAGAGAGAGAGAGAGAGAGAGAGAGAGAGAGAGAGAGAGAGCTAGGGTTACACTTCTGTCATCACCGCACCGACAACCACACACCACCCATATACTGACTCTCTCTCTCTCTCTCATGTCATACTATAACTGTATTTATGTTAATTTAACAAGAGTTCGTTTGCTTGATTGCAAAAACTACGCTTATCAGCGTCCGTTTAATATTGGTACATATTTTGTTAAAAGTGCGAACCGTAAATTATATAGAATATTACACGAAACTTCCACATACTCTGTTTAAACGGAAAGTCGTAACAATCTTTCACAAATATCATTCACTGGTTGAACCACTGGATGAAATAATTTACTTTACTTTAGAATGGAGAATTTGTAGCTTGCCAAAAGGCAGACTATAGCTTTTAACAATCCTGAACAAAACGAGTATTTGTTACATAGTCGGATAACAATTATTTAATGTTTTTGTAACGCCTAAATAATTTCTTGTCGCACTTTTGTCAAACACGTGCGAAATTATATACACGCTGATAGGTCAATATAACAGCAAACAAACGAATAGCATAAACTACTTAGCTTTATTTACAAACTGACAGACAGCAGTAAAGTGGCGAAGTGATCGGCATTTAGATGTGCAGTAAATGCGGTTGGTGCAGGAAACATCTTCACTGTTGGGTCGTTGTTGATTCTCTATGTCTCTCTCTGTATCTTCGTTATCAGCCTTCTTTTATTTACATTTCGTAAATCTAAATTCGATTGTTTTATTGTTTTGGTCACTAACACAATTTTAATCCCAGTTAAAACATTGTTTCCATTTTTAGGTCATTTATTATGACGCCAAATCTCGATCAGAATGTAGGTTAACGTCATTGCTCAGCAATCGGAGATCTCTGGCATTGCTTTCCTTTATATAGGATGCTAGTATATACTGTAATATTTATTACTACATAACCTACATAATGTCTTTATTACTGTCTACGGTTATTATATTTGAATTTAAACGTCCCTTTGTAGAATGAATATATGCTGCATATTTATCACCCACTGTAACATTACATTTAGAAATAATACTTTAAGTCAGACATTTACCTTTTAATGAACATTCCTCTTTTTGTCTACAATTAAATTTTCCTTCAATTCTCAAGTTATCCTAGTTAATACTATTTAACGTAAGTTTCCTAAGTTTAGATTTGTGTATTTTTAATGTTTATGATATTAGTGTATGATACCTTTATTGTATTTTTTATTTAGAAGTGTATTTAGTATTGCAGTTTCTTTAAAATTATTATGAATAATTCGATAAAATTCCTTGGGTGTATCTATTTTTATATGCTCGCTAAATGGAGGGTTAAACCATAGTGGTTTTCTTCTAGTTTTCTCCCTATTATTAACCTTCTTATTACTATTATTAATATTATTACCGTTTAGTGGTTTTACCCGTTATCATTATCCATATTTCCAATACCGTTATATCCAAATTACTATTTCCATCTAATTCTGTATCATTATCTGTAGGGTTTATGTTATTGCCTCTTTTACCCTTTCCAGCTTTCTTAAAGGACATATTGCATTGTTAGCGTTGCATTTATTTCTACTTTCATACCAATGAGAGTTTATTTTATATTTCCCTTAATCCTGGTCTTCTAAGCGCATTGTTATAATTTATTTGCGTCAACTACTTCTTTACTGGCGGAAAGTTTGGAGATTCTGTTAGAGATGTTATCAATCAGTTTTCTTTTTAATTTGTCTAGAGTGGTTAGATAGTTTATCATTATATAATATTTTCTGGTTTGACTTGTGATAAAGTTTACACGTATTGCCATTTAAGTTGAAGGTAATGTCTAGGAAGTTGATTTTTGTTTGTTGTTATTTCTATCTATGGTGATTTTTAATTCCAGTTCATTAAATAATCTATGTAGTGAAAAAAAGCGATACATAGAAACACAGTTAATAAATGCCTCTAATCATGTGGAAATGTTCTACCAGTATTTTGTTTACCTTTTTATTATTGAGTGATTATCAAAAGTCCTCGTGCAACGCTTATGGCAGCCATGATGTTTTCGTTCTAACTGGACACGGTTTGTTTTCAAGAATAAGAAGAAGAAGAAGAAGAAGAAGAAGAGGAAAAAGAAGAAGAAGAAGAAGAACAACAACAACAACAGCAGCAGCGCTTTAAAATATACCAAAACACAAATAAACTTATCCAGTAGAATAACTTAGTAACGTTTATTTGTTGCATATTTGTTACTTTTTTTTGTCATATTAACTATGGTTAAATATCTCCCAAGACCCCTACTGAGGAATTTAGAATTTTTTTTTTTTGCTATTCTTAAGTGATCTTATAGGAGAGGGGGCTTATCCGCCCCTTTAAAATAGATCTTGTGCCACATCTTGCTGCCGTGCGAGGCTTCTAATAAAACATGCCGATAGGGACGTTACTTTCTTGATCCTAAAACTTATCCCTATTTCCTGTGCATTCCTAGACCTTTGTATCACTTATACCGTGGCTTTGATCTTTATGTCGCCGATATTTAAAGTGTAGGATGACCTTTGGAGCATCAACCATCGTGGCCACCACGAAAGGCACAAAGAAAGAAGCCAGATCCCCAACACATCTTTCAACTCTTTTGATTTTTATTTTAGCGTGAATTGCGCATTTCGTTATTTTATGGGTTTGTTAATAATTTCATCAAACATGCTACCAGTTTCACCCCGCCTCTTAGATGACACTTAAAGTCTTGTTTTATCGGAAATGACCCAGTACGTTATTTCACGTCAATTCATTTATTCATAAATTCAAACGCCCATTCATTAATTTCCATTTCATAAATCTCTTGACCGTTCCACACGCATTTAACTCCTTCGCTAGATTACCTTTGCTTATTATTACTTTAAAGATGAGTCAATGAACGTTTGTTTCATTAAGACTTATATATATATATATATATATATATATATATATATATATATATATATATATATATATATATATATATATATATATATATATAGTAGCAGATTCCCGGTGTTGCCCAGTCGTAAAATACGCATAAATATTATATTTTAATTAATGCAGAATTCTTATTTATTACAAACAGAAATACCGTAGATATTAAACGTAATGTTAAATTTCTTTTAAAAATGAAGTAAAGAAAAACGGAAAGAAACTGATATACGTGCATGCTTGTATTATGTTTTTTTCTAAACAATTCACTTATTGTAAATATAAAAAAAATACTTGAGCTGAGATCTAAACAAAAATCTAAAGGCAATGAGCCAAGTACGATAACCATTAAGCCAGCTTTACACGTTCTCTAAAAAGTGTTTTCAAACCTGCTTATTTTTAACATAATTAATCTGCCATGTGAATTATTCATGCATGCGCATTCGTGAAACAGTTGGCAGATAAAAATCCGATTTTCAATTTTGACTTCTAAGCAGCCCTTTTTTCCGGATAAAAATCGATTAAAATTTTTCCACATATCTGATAACCTTATATACCAAATTTCAAGTCTGTGGATCAAACACCCGTTGAGTCTATAGTTTGAGAAGTGTCCTCACACACACACGTTCTCACACACACAAAGTAAAGTTGCATAGGAACTTTACTACATTATGAAGTCAATAAGGGCTACAAAAAAGAGAAATAAGGGAGAACATCTTTATGCCATGGTATTTTGAAGCTAAATGCTTCTCGCCAAAAGAGGAGAAAAAACCGGCATTATACAAAACTAAAGGTGTAAAGACAGCACCGATTTTGAAATCATTCAGATTAGAAATGGAAAATATTTTGAGATTAGATGTTCGTATATAACCACTGCGCCACAGGTCCTTACAATGTTGAAGGTTTAATTGTCAGACTGAGCGACCGAAAATGCAACTGCGAATTTCTTTGGATCTTTATCCCGTCATGGCTGACGGAACGAAAGCATGTTGCCCCTGTGAAGTAAATACAGGTTTCCGTTCGAAATTCCCGAGTTCGACAGAAATATTCACGAGTTTGCAAGATAAACCTGAAGAAGGTCTGAGGCAGTGACGTGCATGGAACTTTTTTCAGGGCAGGTGCTCAAGTGAAAAAAGAAAACGGCAAAAATATAGTAATGAACACCGTCTTGGTGGAGCACAGGCCTATAATAAATTCCTCTAAAAAGGCACTTTTAAAACAGGAGTAAAAGTGGCAGGTACTTGGGCATCTCAAGCCCCCCCCCTCCTCTGCACGTCCCCGGTTGGAGGTTACATCGACCGAAACATGGTGAAAATAACACTCAGTATGAGAATAGTAGTCCGAAGAATCCGGATAATACGAATAATCAATCCCCATCTCATGAATTCAGAAACGTTTATTTGATAAAGAAACTGTACAATATATATATATATATATATATATATATATATATATATATATATATATATATGGTCTGTAACCGCTTATCAAAACCCAAAACCCACTCATGAATAGGGATTAAGGAATTTGTCAGATGGATGGTACGATAACACCATCAGGATAGGTGACGATGACCGGAACTAGGCAGAATTTAATTATATCCGATGACATCTCAATAAAAATTTGTCTTGAAAACCACCATGTCTTAATCAACTAGGAAGCAATCTCGTGATATAGAGTTTCACAGTTTTAGGAAAGAAACTTTGTCTATGGGATTTGCGCTTGTCAGGACGACAGTGACACAACGTGATGATTTTCAGCATTGGTTGAAACCGGTCAAAAATTTAATTATCTAAGAGGACGGCTCAAAAAGAATTTGCTAATATTAGACTTGAAAACGACATACTACAGTCAGCTGAGAAGCAGCCCCGTGGTATTGTGCTACGGAAACGAGCAGTCCATGGGAAGAAACTTTGGTCATGGAAATTCCGTTTAGTTTTAGGTACACAAAGGAAGAAAGGAAAATTATTTACAGTGGTTGTAGCTGGACGAGTTTTTGTTGTGAATGTTTTAATCGATCACCTAGTATTTTAATCACATAGTATTTTAATCACCTAGTACGAAAATAACGATCGAGTATGAAAAGATTAGAAACCTCTCTAAGAGGCTATAAGGAAGAGAAGAGGACCCCCTCTACTATATTTTGAAGTCGGGTTTGTACTCTGTTGAAGGAAAGAAAGGGTGTTATGAGTTGTAAAGGAAGTTTGAGGTTTGTAACATTTTACGTTTTTAAAATATTTTTATTAGTGTACAGAAAAGCAGACAAAGACGTTCGTTTGGAGTTTTAGTTTAAGTTTATTTTGCAGAGAAATAGCTCATACATGAGAGAGAGGGAGAGAGAGAGAGGGAGAGAGATACTAGTAAGCGCCTTAACTAATTATCTATCTTAGTAAGGATAAATAGGTATCCATAGCGAGCAGAGATCCTAGAGAAATATTTCGTTCTTGGCGATTATCAAAGTTTTCTTTTCAGTTCTTACAGCATTGTTAGCAATCTGTCCAACGCCACATCCATAAAGAGACTGATCTGAAACCATCGTTTCCTTGTCCCCTGTATATCCGTGACGACATCATCAAATTGACTGTTTTCCTCTACTTTTGGCTGATGTAACCTCATACCTAACTTTCAGACCATCCTTCCTGTTTCCTTTCATTAGAACTGTTTTATTTCCCAAACTTTGTGTCAATTCGATCTGCACTTAATTCCACTCTTTCAAGATCGACCGAAACGTTGTGAAAATTGTGTTCGAGGTGAAAATAGTCAGAATAATAAACGCAATGCAAATGTATACAGGAAAGTAAACTATTAATAAATCTGTTGTATGTGTCACTATCCGAAAGGAGAGTACATCCAATGGTAAATTGGAGGAGGCATGTAGATCAGTGAAAAATAAAACGTCATGTTAAAATTTAACGTGCGCAGTGTCGCTGGTTATAAAACAAGGTTAACGTGCGAATAAATATATAAACTATGTTCAAATATATTAAAATTTAAATGTATAAAATATGTAAAAAATATAAAATAAATGTATAAAATATGTTAAAATGTATCAAAATTTAAATGCATGAACTATGTTAAAATTTATAAAATTAAATGTATAAAATATGTTAAAATACATTAAAATTTAAATGTATAAAATATGTACAAATGTATAAAAATGAATGTATAAACTAAGTTAAAATTTATTAAAATTTAAATGTATAAAATATGTAAAAATGTATAAAAATGAATGTATAAAATATGTTTAAATATTAAAATTTAAATATATACGACATGTAAAAACGTATAGAAAATAAATATCTAAAATATGTTTTAATGTGTTAAAATTTCAACGTTTAAACTATGTTAAAATGTATTTAATTGAAATATGTAAAATATGTAAACTGTATTAAAAATAAATGGTTAAAATATATTAAAATCTATAAAAGTTTAATGTATAAAACACGTTAAAATGTATTAAAATTTCAGTATATGACCAATGTTAAAATTGATTAAAATTTAAATGTATAAAACATGTAAAATGTATAAAAATCAAATGTATTCGATAGGTATTAAAAATTTAATGTTTAATGTATTTTAATATAAATGTATAAAATATGATGAATGTATTTGAATCATCTACAAATGTATAAAAATTAAATGCATTAAAATCGGCGCTTCTACAGAATTGGGAAGAGATTTTGTAGTCGATAAATGGAGTTTTCAGATAAAAACCATGGTTTCAACTTTTTGTGTGAATTTTAATAGTGTACAAAAGTAGCTTCCAAATTATGCAGTCGAAATTACTCGAATATTACTGAATTATGACCAAAAAACAACTATCTATCTATCTATCTATCTATCTATCTATCTATCTATCTATCTATATATATATATATATATATATATATATATATATATATATATATATTAGCGGGTGAAAATTTTCCGCCATCTTGTTTTAAACCAAAACAGAAAATTACTTCCCTTTTGAAATCTCCTGTGTTTTATGATTGTTTTAATCAAATTCTATTTTTCCTTTTCTATCTCATCGATTTTCGTAATTTTTTTATATAATCATCTTAAAAATATGAGGAATACGTAGATACCATTGTTTGCATGCGAAATTCAGTTTTACGATTTCCGAAATTTCGTCTCAATAGTGTAGAAGGGCCTTAAAATCTTATCCTTTTTGCTACACTAATCTTATTACTGTTTTATAGTTTACTAACAAATTGTGCCTATGGAATTCTCTACTTGACCTTTAACCTCACATATATTTCCTTCAATTGAAGACCATCTACTCGGTTTAGCCCCTTTTACTGTCGAACGGCGGTGGCGAAAACACCTCATCTCAAAAATACAGACAATTACTATGTTAAAATCAAGTTATCAACGAACAAAACAAAACGCTACTGAACAAGACCTGCGTGTGTAACGTTGAATCGTCGTATACCCTGCTCTTTTCTGGGCGGATCACTTATTAATCCTTTCACTAAAAATGCTATCAGTTTCTCTGAACCCTTAAATGTATCCCTACACACTTGTTTCCATTAAACGGTTTTCCTATTTTATTGAAAATGCCTTGCTGATAGGAAAGAAGAGTAGTAGTAGTAGTAGTAGTAGTAGTAGTAGTAGTAGTAGACTAGAAAATAAAGAAGAAGGTGGCGAATATATAAGAACTGGTATTATTAGAAGTAGTAAAAAGAAAAAAAGAAGGCAAATAAGAAAAAGAAGAAGAAGAAGAAGAAGAAGGAGAAGGAGGAGAAGGAGGAGGAGGAGGCGTAGAAAGTGAAAAGCCTAAAAATAAGACGAAAAAGAAAATTGTGGAGAAAAGAAGGTGAAAATAATAATAATAACAATAATAATAATAATAATAAGAAGAAGAAGAAGAAGAAGAAGAAGAAGAAGAAGAAGAAGAAGAAGTAGAAGAAAAAGAAGGAGGAGAATGTGGAAAAGAAGGAGACGAAGAAAGAGAAGGTGGTTAGAGATGAGGCGGAGTAAGAGGAGGAAAAGGAAAAGTATGTCATCATTTCCATTCATTAATAAATTCACAAATCCATTCATTTCGTTCCGCTTCGCGATTCTGTTGACCATAGCTGAACTCACGCTCTCAGGATTTCATTTATCTAAAAATAAAACAGTATCTTTGAAATCTTAATGACTAAATGAATATCATATGAACCGTGACCCGATGGGTCAACGTTCTGACATTGTCCATTAAAGTACAGGTTTTGTGCTCTGAACCAATCGTTGATATTGTTACATTTATTGATCGGAACAGGTATTTGAATATGTAATCATTTATTACAAACTTTCTAATTTATATTATAGTCTTTTTGTTTCCTGTCCATATTTTCCTCTATATTAAAAAAAAAAAAAATGCACACAAAAATAAAGAAAAATATCTATCATGTACATACCAGTGACGAAACGAAACCATCATATTTCAAAAAATGACGTAAATTAGCCCAGCAGTTTTATTTTTAAGTAAGAAAATAACATTTTATGAATAACAGAAGAGCGACCGTCTTGTCCATCATTTTAAAAACAGTCTAAAAAGTAAAGGGGAATAACTCAATAATTTAAATTTGTAAGATTTATGTTGCAATGTCTATGAATTTCCATGAATAGCTTAAAAATGAGTTTCTTTTATACTGACAGCGAATCAGTCTACACAAAAGTCATAGCTCTTCTTCTTCTTCTTCTTCTTCTTCTTCTTCTTCTTCTTCTTCTTCTTCTTCTTCTTCTTCTTATTCTTATTCTTATTCTTATCCTTCTAATTTTAGAAATGAGACGTAAAGGACAAGCCAGAAAATCGACACGATTCCGGCCACATAATCACGTAACCTAACATGAAGAACTTCCAGAAAGAACCCCGTCAATATATTTCCAACAATGGCTGCCATGTATTGTTTTGAAAAGCATTTATTTTGTAAATCTATTATTTTGTTAAACCCATTATTTTTAAAACAGATTTATTTTGTAAATCCATTAATTTTTAAACCCATTAATTTTTAAACCCCATTACTTATTAAAACCCATTAATTTTTAAAATGCAAAAATTTTGTAAATTCATTAAGTAAAACCCATTAATTCTCCAAACCCATTCAAATAAAAGTATTTTTCATGCATTGGTACCTCCGCCAAGGTCGAGTTTGTTCACTAGTTTGTCACTATGTCTGTGTGTTTGTTTACAGACTAGCGTCCCCATCGTCGTATTTATCGTCACCAAATCTGGTCAAAATATTTGTCATTATCTAATTTAGACCTGATTTAATTCTGGGATATTTGGTCAGAGGCCAAGGTCCATTTAACGAAATATGTTCAACTCATACTTTTGGCGATAACTTCAGTTTTGTTCTCTTATTGACCAATACTGTAGTCAATGAGATCTAGCATCTTATATGGCATTTACATTTGATAATCATCATCTCTGATAATAATGGCCACCGTGCAAAATTTGAGCCTGATCCGATAGTGTATGAGTTATCAAAAACTTTGTTCGTATTATTTGGATTATTCATTCTATGTTCTCATTTTGAGTTTTATTCGCACAACGTTTCGGTCGATGTAACCTCCAAACTTCAACATGTGTATCTTGTTAAACTCGGAAATCTTTCTGCCAAATACGCCGAACTGGGGAATCTGCACGGAATTTTGAACTGAACTTTATTCAGTCCACTGGGAAAGTCTGTTCTTGTTCCGTCAGCCATGACTTGGTAGAGATTCAATGTAAGTCGTAACTGTGCATCTTTTATTTGTCCGCAAGTACCCGTGGCGTACTGGATAAAGTACTTGGTAAAATTCAGTTGTAAGTTACACACTTCTAAGCGTTAAAGGTTCAATCCTCAGTGCCTAAAAATACAATTGCAAATTTCTTAGGATGTCTACCCGGTCATAACTGACAGAATGAGAGCATGCTATCCCCGTGGATTAAATAGCGTATTCAGTTAGAAATTCCGTGCAGATTTCAGAATTAGACAGAAAGATTCTCGAGTTCAACAAGATACACCAAGTCAGAGGGCACATCGACCAAAACGTTGGGTAAATAATATTCAAGATGAGAACAGTAGTTCGAAGAATCCAAATAATACGAATTATCAATCCTCATCTAAAAAATTCAGAAATATAAAAACCAAAATAAAACAAAAACAACAATTACGCTATTCCCTCGATTTTATCCAACAATTAACTCTTATTTTAATTGTATTTATGGAATTTCTGGGAAATGCCGGTTTGGGACAGCTAGTATTTTATAAAAAAAAAAAAGAAAAAAAAAAAGAAAAAGAAAATGGAATCCTATTGCGTTCTCAGCCCTTTCTTACTCGGGTTGATTGGATTAGTATGAAGGGTGAGGTGGCTATAAATCTTTCAGTCGGTCAATCGCAAATCTCTTTTAAGGCGGAGGTGTGTCAGAAGGGGGTGGCTGTCCTCGTAAAGAAAAGGAAGAAACGTTATGTTTGTTTAGGATTTTATGGATCTAAAAAAAGCCTATCGAAGGAACAGATATCAAACGGGAATAATTCGGTTTTCATTTCGAAAAGCAAATAAAACAAAACAAGCAAAACATGAGTTCTTTCCCCTTGCGATCACTACAACTTGGATAATGTAAATAATAGAAATATCTTTAATCAAACCTTTTGAGCGACTTTAAAGGAAAGCTAAGGAGTGTACTTTTATATATTTGTGAAAAAATGTAATGTTTGCAAATCTGTGTGGCAGTTGTCGATCCTCATATAAATCTATTATTATACTACACTGCGTGTCAAAGAATTAACGAGGTAGCATTTTTTTTTTACCAGTTTCAAAAACTTACCAGTAGTTTCAGAAGCTTCGGAAACGTTCGCAATGCTGAGCTGCGCTTAATGTGAAATTTTCGTACTGTTCCGCGCAACGTAAACAAGTTGCCATCGTAATTGCTGAATCCACGGTATTTGAGGTGTGACAAATTATTAACAAGGCAGTTTGTTTCGTCAATAAAATGGGTTGTAAATGTGGTTTGAGTAGTTCTGAAAAGAGTACTATTACAAAACAGCTAGTAAAAGGTCAAACTATCCACGAAATATCGAAAATGATAGGAAGGTACCATCAAACCGTAGAAAAACTTTGTCAAGAACCCTACAAAGGTAGTAAGAGAGCTGATAAAGGTAAATCTAGAGTTGTTTCACGCCGTTCTCTACTCCAAATTAAACGTGAAGTTGTTATGAACCCTGGGCAGACAAGTCGAGATGTCTTTGACCAAGCCGGATTGAAGAATGTCTCAAAAAGTACTCGATGTCGCCTTCTGAAAGAAGTAGCAAAGTTTGTTAAGCCCGTGACAAAGCCCCCATTAAAGCAACATCACATACAAAACCGATTGAAATGGGCAGAGGACAACATGAAAACGGATTTTTCCAAAGTTTGGTTCACGGATGAAGTGTGTGTCACTCTTGATGGCCAAGATGGCTGGAGCAAGAGATGGATCCTACATGGACAACATCGTCATTAGCGTTTAAGCCGCCATCAAAGTGGTGGTGGGATAATGATTTGGGCTGGGATTATCTGAGATCAAAGTCAAATGCTTACATAGCTTTTCTGAAGGAGCATTACTGAAGAAACAAAGGTTAACGTTCAGAAAAACCATTATTTTATGCCGGATAATGCTCCCTCGCATGCAGCAAACAAAAGCAAAGAGTATTTGCAACAACTAGGGTTCTCTGGGTTACGGAAGATGGAGTGGCCTGCGAATTCAGCACATTTGAACCCAATTAAGAACCTTTTGAGTATCATGAAGCGACGCCTCTATGCAAGTAGACGCCAATTTAAGAGCAAATATGAGTTGCGGGATGCTCTCCAAGAGGTATCGTGAGGAATAAATATTGAAGAAATAACAAAATTGACTAATTCTGTGGACCAACGTCTTTTACAAGTCATTCATAAAAAAGGATCGCATATCCACTATTAATTATGTCAACGTAGAAATTGCTATGTAGTTATTGTGTTCTAAGCATTTTTCCTAACGCATTTAATGTTTGAAAATTATTTCAATAAACAAGTTATGGATATATTGTGTTTTTTCTCAACCTCGTTAATAACTTGACACACTGAAATAAACAGATATTTCTATCTTCTGCCATAGTTTCGCTAATATTGCTTTAAATACTTTTATTTTCTGACTGGAGTAGCTGAATAGTATTGTAAGCACTTTCTCAAAGTTTCATGGATTTTTATTAACTCGTTCCTTAAATATAAAAAAAAATGTAAACTCGTTAATAATTTGATACGCAATGTAAATAATAATAATAATAATAATAATAATAATAATAATAATAATAATAATAATAATAATATAACACCAATAATCGTAGGAGCCCTAGAAACAATCCCGAAAGAACTCGAAGAAAGAATGAAAGAGATTAGGATCAGAGAGATGACTGAGAAGATATAACTGATAAGAATAATGAAAATGGCTGAAATGTTAAGAAAAACCCCTGAATGCGGACACAAATACATATCAGCTAAAAACCTTACCCGACCATATAGAAACTGCAACAGACGTAAAATAAAAAGATAGAACACCACATGAAATCAAGATAACTGAAACAGTTTGATTGTAAGTTAACTCCCCCACCCCCGCCTAAAATTGTTGTGTCGGTATCAACTGCCACCACACCAAATAGGGTGAAGATAAATGGAAGGACGGAGAGGAGAAATTACTAACCAGACCTCTACTGGACGAGTTCGAAGAGGATTGGGACCTTGGGGAGGTCTATTGCCACCCAAATTCCAGTAAAGAAATGTCAGGGAGAAATAAATGGTAAACGGCTGTTGCGTTAACACAAATTCATACGCAATGTTATAAAAAGAAGTTGAGAGTACTGAAAATTTGTGGAGACTTATTATTACCTTGATTACACGTAACATCACAGGTTGTTGCCACCCAAATTCCAGTGAAAATCAATGGTCGCTGCCAATGAGAAATCAATGGTAAGCGGTTGTTGCGATAAAACAGTTGTTACGATAAGTTATCCAAAGTGGTAAAGAGTATTGGGAATCTGAGGAGACTTGTTGTCAGTCACACTGTAGAGAGCACCACATCTCACTGGGATATGGAGTTTGCCAAAATTAAAGAAAGTCAGTTATTACACTGATAGAAAATCGGCGAAGAGATCTGTTGGTGTGAAAAGAAAGTGGAACAAGGAAAAGCAGAAGTTTGCAGCGGAATGTAAACTGAGAAGGAATTGGATGGTCATACAAGAAGAATTGGAAAGGTGACACTGAGGTATTGGGAATGAGGAGGTATGTTTGAAATGACGGAAAATAAGTTGATGAATAAAATAAGAAAAATACTTAGAAAAGGTGTGTTGCAATATATTTTTTATATTTAATGGGGTATTCTCCCTGAAAGTTGAGAGATTCTATTTATAAACGCTGCTGTAGGTGTGTCAGAATTTTTTTGAGAATTTTTGACACACTTTTAACACAAAACTGCGAATAAGATATACAAAACTCGTAATTTCTCTTTTTAAAGTGGTTTGCTAAATTTCTTTATGGAATATACTTCCAAAACAAACTATTAAAGTTTTTTTGAAAAATAATAGAAATATTATTTTTTCTTTAAAAAAAAAACAGTGTTTACAAAGTTCGCTCATGCAGCCATTTTTTTACGTAATAAAATGAATTGAATTTTACGAGTTAAATTTTTTTCAATTTTTTCAATTTAAAAATCTATCAAAATTTTTCTATTGGTTCAATTTTTACAATATTTGCAAGTTTAATGTGAAATTTTATGCTTTTTCCAATAAACTGAATATAATATTCTAGACAAACTTTTTTTTTTAATTTACCCCCATTTTGAAATGTCTATTAAAATCAAAATAATTAATTTTCTCACCACAGATTTATATATCACAAATTGAAGATAAAAGATCAATAAATAAAATAAGCTAATTTAAAAAAATAATAGTTTTTGCAATTTGCAAATTTACCTGCAAAGTCAAAAGTTTAAAACCTTTTTTTTTAAAAACCACGTTGATTTTTTTAAGTGAAACCTCACATTTTTTAAATTTTGTCCTGAAAAGATTGACTACCTACAACAATTTTTTCTACTTCATCCAATGTTTGTTTTTAGATTTAAAAAATCACCCCATAAAGACGAAATAAAATATATTAAATAAAAACTCATGTATTTCTTTAAGAGAATAAAAAAAATAAAAAATCGGTCGAGTGGAATTGTTTTATCGGCAAAAACTGATAAGTGAAATGGGATCATTTTTCAAATACGATGGCCCATGTTGACTAACTTTTGTTTATAGCCAACAATAGAAAGGGAGATTAATTCTGGTCCTTACAGGCCACCTTAGTTCTTAACTCGAATAAAAGTAGACATTTGTCTCCCTTTACTACACTTCTGAAACATCTGATGTCGCGCTATTTTTTTAATACTCGCTTAAAAAGGTATTTTATTTAAAAAGTACATGGAATATAAAATATAAATATGGATAAATTCTTAACAATGAAGAATTGAAGTACCCATTGATTAGTATGTTTTATAGGTAAGTGATTTTTTTGGAATTTATATATATATATTATATTCGAAGTAAATTTAAATTCGTTGATTTTCTTGAAATCTTTTTAAAGAAAACCGATTTAAAAAAAACAAATATTGCATATTTTGCTATTAAACCTGACATTATTTTAAAATTTGGTCTTTGCTCCCTTTATTGAAAAAAGAAATAGAGTTTAAATTACATTTTTCAAGTAGTTATAAGCTTCGAAAGATAGTAAATCTAAGTAATCAATTTTTCATCACGCATTTTAATGGCGATTTTCTGACGCTGCTGATAGGAACTGACGAATCAGATTAATTCACGTTCTGCTATCAACCACCCAGAAACCAGAATTGCTCCATAAAAATTAAATCTTTTAGCATCCCAGCACATAAATTTTTTCATGTCAACACGAGAAGGCTCTTTTGCTTTTTGGCTGCAAAATTATGAAGTCCAGAACCTGTACAGAACAGCTACTCACTGAACATTGTTCATCTCCAGGACTTATATAGAATAGCTACCCGTCGGAAATTCTTCTGAAATTAAGCATTCAACAGAACAATAATTTATTACAAAAAAAAAATGCAGTCAAGGTTCTTTAGAAATTTTCAAAAAAGATGAAATGAAAACAGTGGCTCCTAACACTCAAGAAGCTACAAAGTTTTGGTCAAGTACATGGTCAAGAGTGACTTACGATAGGGTTGATGCTGACTGGATCGCTAGAGTAAGCGAAAGACTGGAAGGGCATAAACAAGAAGATATCCACATTTCTGTTGAATATTCGAAAAAACAAATGAAGTTCATGTCAAAGTGGAAAGGACCCGGACCTGATGAAATTCATGAGTACTGGTTGCGATCTTTCACAGAAATTCATGAGAGGCTTGCTGTTTCTCTGGATAATGGTGTCAGATTGTGCCGACAGTATAATAGCTTTAGTTGGAAGAACTATTTTAATAATGAAAGATCCTGCCAGATGTTGAAAATTATAGACCAATTGCTTGCTTGAACTTGCTTTGAAAGACACTGGCAGGGATAATCAGTTCAAAAGTGTATGACCATCTTGAAGTAAATGGTTCACTACCAGTGGAACAAAAAGGCGGCAGGAAAAGGTGTTTAGGAACAAAAGATCAACTGTCGATTGATAAATGTATTTTAAGAACTGCAAAAGGAGAAAAACAAACGATAGATTACCAGAAAGCGTATGATATGGTGCCGCATTCGTGAGTACTCAGGATGTTGAAAATGGTAGGGGTGGCTGAAAATATAATTGATTTCATAGGGAAAAATATAAGCAGTTGGAAAACTTTTTTCAGATGGGAGTCTATTAGGGACAGTCAACATCAGACGCGGTATCTTTCAAGGAGATTCCTTCTCGCCGTTTCTGTCCATAATAACACTCATACCATTGATACATGTACTAAGAGAGACAAAGATGAGATATCGACCGGAGAAGAATGGACCGAAGATCAGTCACATGTTATTTATGGACGATCTGAAATTGTTTGGCAAAACAGAAAAGGATATTGACTGAATGGTACAGCAGTGCAGTAAAGGCATAAATATGAAGTTTGGAATTTCCAAATGTGCAGTAGTTAATATAAAACAAGAGAAGAACCATGAAAGGCATCATTTTGCCAAATGGTAAAAGATTAGGAAATCCTAATGTAGAAGGCTACAAGTACCTGGGAGTGCTTGAACTTGATACGATGCTTTGCAATGAAATAAAAGAGAAAACGAAAGGGGTGTATATCAGGAGACTCAAACTGCTCTTGAAATTTAGACTGAATCGTAGGAACCTGTTCACAACCATCAATTCGTGTGCGGTTGCTGTAATTCGATACAGTGCAGCTTTTGTAGGATGGACACAGGAAGAAATCAAAAAGCTGGATAGCGACACATGGGAACTGTTAGTCAAATATGGTGCACTTCACCCAAATTCTAATGTGCTCAGGCTGTATATCACAAGGAAGAAAGGAGAAGATTGCTGATTACGAGTGAAGGATTTGTCAGGGTAAAGTCTAGAAGTGTTTACCACTACTTGACTAACAGTCATGAAATGCTACTCGCAACAGTTGCGAAAGAGGAAGAGCTAGATAAAGATTCATTGGAAGATAAGCAGAAGTGCAAGGAAAGAATCGAAGCAGAAAAGTTGACTGGGTTGGTAAGAATGGAACTTCATGGTCAGTTTGAACGAAATGCCAAGACCCTAAAATGTCAGGATACGTGGAATTTTCTGTCTAAAGGTGACTTGAAAAGAGAAACAAGAACATGCACTAAGTAAAAATGGGAAGGACTGTTCTGATAAATGCAGGCTGTGTGAAACAGTGTCATACATTGCTAGTGTGTGTTCTATACTTGCTTAAAAAAGAGTACAAACGTCACCATGAAAAAAGTTTGTACAAATCTGTACTGGAATTTGTGTCAAAAGTTTGGAATCCAAGTAATGAACAAATGATGACAACATCATCCAGAGGGGGTACTGTAAAATGAGGACGTTAAAATTCTCATGAATTTTATGATTCAATGTGACCGAGAGATAACTCACAGAGGGTGGAGATTGCTAGATTATGGAATAATAAAACATCCATCGTGCCAATAATCATAGGCTCAATTCCTGATGATCTTATGAAACAGCTGACCTCCTTGGCAATCAGATACATCACCGTACTCCAGAAGTCAGTTCTGCTTGGCTCAGCAAACACCCTACGCCAGGTGCTTTCCATCTAATTGACCCTTTCACTATCCTCACTAGATTAGGTATAAAGTCCGATCTTGAGGGGAAAAAACTCGATGTAAAACATCACATCACTGTGAAATTAATGTAACAAAAAAAAAAAAAAAAACAACAACAAAAACAACAACAACAATAATAATAATAATAATAATAATAATAATAATAATAATAATAATAATAATAATTCAAATAGGACTTCGATGAAAGCGCATAACAATAAGTCTTGGGTCTGACAGATGGCGCCACTAATAGAAAATCCATATTGATTTTTATAAAGTACTAACCTTCAACTTTGGGAGCAATCAGCTAATTATGTTACAGTTTACAGATTACAAGTTAAACTACTTTCGCTAATTTTCAAAATAATAAATTCTGTATGTTGATAAATCAATTGATTTCTGATGAGGAAGAAATGCTGTTCCAGCAAAGCAATGGCTTTATAAGTGTTAATCGGACTTTGCTCCTTCGAAAGCAAAATTAAGGGGTGGTATGGTAACACTAAACACAGTCACACAGACGTAAATAATGCCCAACGCTAAGGACGGCAAAATTCGAGTTTTCTCGGAAAAAAAAACAGCAACAAAAAAAGTCCAGAGCTCGTTTTGACCGCTCGTATATGAAGTTGCGGAAGAAGGTAGAGTCGTTGAAGATTTCACCATTTTGTATGAGCATTTGTCAATGAGAAAGTTGTGGGTGCCGCATTTCCTCACAACCTATCTAAAACAACAACACCTCGATAATTTATAGCTTTATTTACAACTGTTTTAGCGTAATAAAAAGCATTGTTTGCATGAAATTAAAAAAAAACAAAAACAAAAAAAAAAAAGAGCGCTGCAAATAATCTCTTCCGAAGATCCACCTTTCAGCCTCTCCCCTCTCCTTGAATTGAAGGAAGGTAGCATCAGCTTTGTATGCATGTCTTTCTTTATCTATTAATTGATATATTTATTTTTAGATAAACGAAATCACGAAAAGAGTAAGGGTACGTGTAAACGTCCAATGGATTTATAAAGCAGGTAACAAACATGAATTGACATGTTTGGATACATGAATGAATAGAAGGGCGTTAAAGAAAGGATCGGAGTAAAAAAACCCTGTTAATATTATCTGCTCTCTCTCTCTCTCTCTCTCTCTCTCTCTCTCTCTCTATATATATATATATATATATATATATATATATATATATATATATATACTAGTTGGCTGCCGGGCATTGCCCGGTCGTAAAATACACTTATATATGATAAGTTGATTAATGCAGATTTCGTATTTATTATTATACTAGCTTGGGTACCCAGCGTTGCCCGAAGTGTTTGGAGGTGTGTGGTGAGCAAAAAAAAAAAAAGTTGCAGTAGGCATCAGGACGCGAAGGAGAAAAAGAACGAGAAAAAAAAACAAAAAAAAACAAAAACAAAAACAAACAAAAAACGTGACGTCTTTGCTGTTGCGTCCTTCCCCAAGTAGTGAAGGTTTAAATTAAGTCTAGTACATCGAAAAGAGAGGATGACTTTAGAAAATATTGGCGAAAAAAGCGACTCCTTCCTGTAGACATTGCCCAGTTGAAGGAGAAGGAATTAAAATGATACCGATCTCGAAAAAATTTGTCGCCTCCGTCGAAAGTTTTGGGCAGATATAATACATACATACATATATACATACATACATACATACATTTAAACAGATAGATGCCATTTAAACAGACAGATTTTATAGATTATATTGGATCCAATATATAGTAACAATTTAAAAAATTAAAAAAAAAAAAATGACTCATGCACCACCAATGAGAATTGAAACCTAAACGTTTAGCTTACTATTTACTTTTTTCTTTGACGTTAATATTTGCTGCAAAGCTAAAAATTAAAGCATGAACCAATAGCTATTACATTACACATGCATATTCGCAATGCTGTCGTTCGACCTTCACCTGGCAAATTCCACTTTTGAATTTGCACACTTTTGCATGTGTTTTGGGTAAACCATATAAGGTCGGGATTTTAGGATGATATTCTATATAGGTAGTCCATATTTTATCATTATGTATTAATTTCTTGTAAGATTTGTTAAATTTGTCAATTTCTTTATGTATTATTTCGGAGGTAGTTTTTTCATATGTGTGTTTATCTTGTAATAGTTGAAGTATTTTATCTTTGTAAACACATAAAAATAATAATCCAATACGCCCAATCATCTCTGGCATTGGCAGTGTCACCCATAAGATAGCAAGGGCCATCACAAAACTCCTAACGCCATTATTGGGCACAATTAGCAATTCCCATATAAGAAACTCTGTCGACCTTCTTAATAAGATAAAAAACATAGATATGACAAATAAAACCATGAATAGTCTCGATATAGAATCTTTATACACTAATATCCCTACCAAGAAATGCCTCAACCTTCTTTCAAAACACTTAAACAAAATAAAAATTAAATTACCTTTGCCGATAGATAGTATAATTAAAATTATAAGTATATGCATTGACATGACATATTTCACATTCGATGGACTCTGCTACAAACAAAAATTTGGACTGCCCATGGGGTTTTGGCATGTCTATTTTTAGAATTCATAGAAACCGGACCCATGAAATATAAATTACCCAAGGGCACCTCCTACTATAGATATATTGATGATATTTTAATTTTTCTCCCTATATCTTCCAAAATAGAGAATATCATTGATAAATTAAACAAGATCGAACCCACTATTAACTATACGTATGAAAGAGAAAATAACAACTCCATACCTTTTCTGGACATCAATATCATAAATAACAATGATCATCTAAGTTTTAAAGTCCATCGGAAAGTCACGAATAAAAATGATTACATACACTTTTACTCTCATCACGATGATAAAGTAAAAAGAGGTATTCTAATAGGATTTTTTCTTAGGGCTCTGAGAATATGCAGTGATGAATACATCGTGGAAGAATTTGAGTATATCGAACGTACATTCATGAACTTGCAATACCCTCAACATTTTTTGGCAAATACAAAAAGAAAAGCACTAAAAATTTACCATAACCGAAACCGAGACCATTCCCTAAATAGCCAGGCACACAACAGACAATTAACATTACCAACTAATAAAAACAACGACACAATCTATAAGAACCTAAATAAGATAGGCATTCAAATAACAAAACTAAACTCTTTAACAATTAGGGATCTAACACGTAAAATTATAGCTAATACCAACATTAAGACCAAAGCCGGAATATATTCCATACCCTGCCTTGATTTTGGAAGAATATACGTAGGAGAAACTCAACGTAATTTAAATAAAAGAATATATGAACACAAAAGAGATGTAAAAAACAACAATACACTCAACGCCATATTTTGTCACATCATGGAGAACGACCACCATTTTGATTTTAATAAAGCAACTTTCCTTAAACACATACATAACAGATCTACACGACGTTTAATTGAGTCAGCTATAATCTCCTATTCCAGCAATATAATTAAGCAAAGAAAAGGTTTTTTCCACGTTGCTCCCTTTCTGTCGAAAATAATTATTAAAGAGAACAACTTAGACACCGGTTAAACGCGATAAAAAAAAAAATCGTAATTTCACTTAATTTTATTATTTTTATTTTACTTATTTACTGTATTTTATAATTATCTATTTTTAGACTCCATTTTATCACCTCCTATTCTTATTTTTAGACACCATCTTTTAAGTTACTACGCTATTTTATCCCAATTCAATTATTTCTAATTTAAAATAAAAAAAAAATTCTTTCATAATCTTGTGTCATTTTATTTATTTAATCTATCACCGCTATATTTCCAAACACAATTTTTAATCTCTACGATATTTTATCTTTTAGACGTAATCCACTACACTAGTTTACTCTAATTTATTTTTCTCTCATAAAATGTATATACATGTATATATGACATCTAATTTACATAAGGAAAACACGCTGCTCTCCCCCATCATTATATATAGCCCCAATCCTCCGACTCTCTCGTTAATGACCATCCCTCTTGAAGAAGCCTGCATAAATCGGGCGAAACGTTGAGTATCCAGGTCCTTCCACCTCCATTTTATTTCATATCATCGGATTTAATCCAGCTCAACAATCATATATATATATATATATATATATATATATATATATATATATATATATATATATATATATATATATATATATATGATGAGACCAATGGAAATAATATTCCGACAAAATAGAGACAGAAAAAAAAAGGAACAAACCGGGTTATGTTTTCATCAACGTTTCGTCTTTATTTCGAGACTTCCTCTGGATGAATGATATTAAGAAAACAATAAAACCAGTACAAATATTTGAAAATTTTTCCATGTGCTAAGTGTGACGATGTTCTATTTCAGAAACGGAAAAAGACGTTGGAAATTTAAAAAAGGAGAGGAGCTTGCTGTTGTTAAAAAGAGGGAGCTTTTTAATAATCTCATATAGTCGTTTATATTTCAATTAAAAATTATTAAAGCAAACTTATAAAGGTACTCAGTTAAACATATCCGAGCAACTTCAAAATAGTTAACTAATTTGCATATTCATGTGAAAAAAAGAACGTTCATTAATTAATTATTCCATGTTTATAGTTTCTTATTATATGATTGGTTTCATTTAACTATTATACACAGTTTTATTTTTTAGATTGTGTTTAATTGCGTAGCATTTAGGATGAAAACTTTCTGGAACACAGGCACACACACACACACACACACACACACACACACACACACACACATATATATATATATATATATATATATATATATATATATATATATATATATATATACACAAGAAAAAGAAAATTAAAACTGTAAGTTGAACTTTACAATCAAAATTTATTGTTCGACTGAATACTCCAAAAAACGATTTACAAAGTCCTTATTCCGCGGAGTTTCAAAGAATGCAATTCTTATTTTTCTTCTCATCAGAGGACATAAATAAATCAGCAAATTATATTTGTAGTAATACTAGAATTTGCTAGTTAAGGCATTACGTGAAAGGAATCATCAAATTATATTTCGATTTCTTTATGTCCTCTGATGAGAAGAATAATAAGAATAGCATTCTTTGAAACTCCGCGGAATAAGGACTTTGTAAATTGTTTTTTGGGGTATTCAGTCGAACAATAAATTTTGATTGTAAAGTTCAACTTACAGTTTTAATTTTCTTTCTCTTATAATAAGCTCTACTCTCTATTGCGTATTGAGCTTTTTTAATTCGGTTGGGATTACATTTTCTATATATAAATACTGTTATTTATATTAGTTTGAAGTTTACAATTGTGTATATCAGGTAAACACTACATCCCTTTGTTTTTATTAATATATATATATATATATATATATATATATATATATATATATGGGGAAAACACTCTCTACCAAACTACTCTGCCACCGTTTGATCTACATACTTGAACCTTGATATGCGGAGTGCTCGAACCTATAGAACAAAATCGATTTGTTTTTTGTTGAAGTTTAAATTAAAAATGCAATTTAAAGTTAAACAGCGCTTACATCAAGCAGAAAAAAAAAACACCTTCATATTTCCTATCACGCGCGACCTAGCGTTACTCCTCGATTGAACATTTAAAAATCACCGTTGAAAAAGATCGCACGAATATTAACTTTTTATTGGCATCATGCTACGTAGGCAAAAGAAGAAAAAATTGCCCCCCCCCCCGAAGAATGTGCGAAGGCAACAAAAAATGAGATTTATAAACAAATACATGCTTGTTTACTTTTTTTTAAAAAAAAGTCTGCGTTGAGATGGCTCATTAAACTTGTATTTGAATTTAAACTTAAACAACACTTTATCACGAAAAAAAAAACCCTTCGTATTAGTGGCCTGGAAAGGTCACAGGGTAGACAACAAAAGCAGCAAAACTAAAGCTGGACAAATTTGATCATATTTTATTAGTTAGAAAATATAGGTTCTTTTTTACCAATTGTCATAAAATTTTAACCATAGAATAGAATTATAATCTTCAAAAAGACTAAAAAATTTCATGTAATTTCGTCCGAGAGAACCAAAGATATGAGCATTTCAATATTCAATTTGGCTATCCTCCCCACACACACATATATATATATATATATATATATATATATATATATATATATATATATATATATATATATATAAGAGCAAATAGTTAATAAAAAATGTTAAAAAACACTTTGAAAAAGAGTTAAAAACATATTTAATCTGAAAAGGAAACACTTAATAAGTGGATAGTCCTTAATCCGCGGAGTTTCGAAGAAATACTTTCCTTCTCATCAGAGGGTATTAGCAAAATGCGCGATCGGATTTTGCATACAAAAGTATTTGATGAAACTGCGAGTAAGTCAAAGATCTTACTTGATAACAAAAAGTGAAGCAGAAGGAACATGATTAAGAAAAAGGTGATTTAATGTGAATAGATTTTTGTGACATAACAGAAACATTTCTATGAAAGTATATTAAAATAAAAAAAAGAATATAGATAGATTTCTATGAGTCATTCTGTCTATAATTGTTTATTTTTGAAAAAAAAAACCCAAAAAACTTACAGCCATTGAATTATAAGTTGCGTTAAAATAATTTAAACGTAATACCGAAATGAACGATGTAAAAAGAAATGCAGAAAGTAATAACAATTGTTTATTTGGATAATTTAAAACGCAAAAAAAAAAAAAAAAAAAATTAGGCCGCTGAAAACGTACACAGTAAAAAAAAATACGTTGTCAACAGGTCAAAGTTGATTTATTTGTGAGAAAATTGCGACAGTATAGTTGTAATATATAATATTTGCAAAACATCCCCTAACGGGTTAGTATCCATCAAAGACAGAGGTTTTGGGGATATATATATATATATATATATATATATATATATATATATATATATATATATATATATATATATACACACACACACACACACACACACACACACACATATATATATATATATATATATATATATCCTTCATTGTATATATACAATGTTAGTAGGTAGAGCTAAATTGTTAAGTATCGGGTTAATTTATGAGCTATCTTGATTGCGTTTAGAGTAAATTTGGGAAGCTTTGTTTTTTGCGTTTAGTATGAAATATGGAGGGTATTGTAAGATTTTAAAAGTGTCTTCAATGTACTCGAATTCCTCATTTTCACGTTCACTTCTGCTTTTTTCTTAGATTTCTGAGACAGAACACGCTCACAGTCCCTGCTTCTACTTTATCGTTGTAGTGTGAGCAGAGATGTTGAGAATCATTTTTATTAGTTGGTTTACGATGGACCTTATAACTTGGTCAGCCAAACTTCTATTTGTAATAGAATTTATGGAAGTTAAAATATATCATATCAACGCATAATGTTGTGAAAAAGATAAGCTGATGTTTTGTTTTTTGTTTAAATGTTTTAGAAGTGGTTTAAGGCAATTTTTGGTAGGCTTATTAAGGGTAGAGATTCAATATCGAAGCTGTTCATAGTTTATTTGCCATGTTAAGGTCTTTTATTTTAGTAAATAGCAAACATTACTACTCGAACGAAAAATATCAAGCAAGTCCTCATCAACAAGGGATTTCCAAACTACTTAGTCGACCAACAAAGGAAATCAATACTTCAGAATTAAAAAAAAAACAATACTACAAATAGTAATACCCATCAACATCAAAATTCCAATACAATTAACGGTTTCTACTACAATCAGATACAACACAGGATTTAAATTGGACGAAAATGCCATAAAAATGTTACTCATAGATACGTTTCCCCCACTAACAACAATAACCTTAGACTTATTATATGTTTTAAAAAATTAAAACTAAAAACCTAGTTGTAAAAAACAATACCCGCCCTCCCCCCCCTCATCGTCAATCTAGTAGAACGAACCAACGTCATCTATAAGTTCAGATGCTACTCCTATAATAATAATAATAATAATAATAATAATAATAATAATAATAATAACAACAACAACAACAGCAAAAAATAGTAGTTATGTTGGTTACACAACAACCACGCTATCCTGTTACCTTACCATGCATAATGTAGAATCTAGTGTTATATTACAACATTTACAGAAAAAAACATAACTGCACCTCTCCGAAGTTTTATTCATCATTCTGTTAACCAATTTCTATCTTACGGAAATGTTGGCACATTATGATATTATTTTATCGGTTTATATATTTTTATGATTAGTTTGTATAGCCATTAAGTTTTTTTTTTTAAATCTCATATCAGGATGAACAGAGATAGTAGCCTTTTTAACAACAACGTGACGTTCAAAGTCACCAACCCAGGGAAAGAAAAATAACTTATATTAAAAGAAACGGTTGAAGGGACCACCTCTGGAGTAATTTCACAAAAAATAAGTCGCCATGTGGATACTATAAAAAGTTTTCTGAGGGACCCTTCATCAATGAAAAAAAAAAATGATCACGATTGAAGATCAAATACTTTCACCAACAATAATTTGAAGAATATTGATTGTCAACGCTGTACCTCGTGGAGAGATTCTTTCATTAATTTGAATGACGTGGAATGTGCTATATAGAACTTGCTACATTTGTGCGCCATCCCCTCGACATACACCCCCCCAAAACAATCTGTCAATCAGCAAAATCCCACCTCTTCACTATAAATGTCCCTCGATGCCAGAAAACTGATAGCTACTAATCTCTAGAACTGCTTGCTGTTGGAATTTATTCCCTTTCCCCTGTTTATCCGACTGTATCAAGATGCAGAAGTTTAAATGTAATGTGAACAAATATATCGTAGCTCAACTCCCACTTAAAATATATATCTAGCCCCTAATGCATAGCGGCCCTTTACGTTCTTGTGTCAGTGCGACTTATTTGGAATAAATAAATGTCATCTATAAAATAAATAACTGTTATATTGTTTTAATATTAAAACTAGTTTATACTCGCTCATTAAAGGCGTTGATACAGTACCTGGGTATGTCAATTTCCACCTTTACTTCACTGTTGGAATTTTTTTTACCAACAATTGTACATCTCCCTGTATACATTTATTATATTTTATTCTGGTTCTTATATTTGATTTTCTGGATTTTGTACCTTTTATTGAACTTAGTTTCATATATTTTGGGTTGGTACGAAACTCCATTTAATTTGAAAAAAAGGGCAATGCTAGCTCCCTGATGATGACGTCACTTGTCCCAGCGCGAAAATCGACTCTTTTGGATTCCAGCGGCGAGGAGATTGGACGCATTTCATTGCCTGTTGTGCACAAGGATTTCCCTGGGCTTTTCCTTCAAAGAAGTATAACCCGGCAAAGAATACCCGGTCGCAACGAGGCGAATTTTTGAAAACATTTTTTACGTGGCTCCGGTTTGCGCGTATTTTGAAGGAGAGTAATTTTCAAAGACTTTAAATCAGGAAAAAAAGCAGATGTGATGTCTGCCTTCAATTTTGTGAGTACGTTCCTTAAAATTTAGTGTATTTGAGTTATTATTAGGAAGTACTCCTATTTGAATTTTTAATATTGTATTCGTTCGTTGATACGATATTTTCAATATAAGAACCAGCGTTTTTTTTTTATTATATTTTGTTACCTATCGCTCTTTGTTTTTATATTTTGATACCCGCAAAGGGAAAAATTTGCAACTTTTTTGTAAATAAAATCTCTTCTTCGTTTTAAAACAAGACCTTTCTATTTTATTCCTCCCCTTTTTATTTCATCCTTTTATTTTTTTTTTAAATTTATTTTTTAGTACTTACGAGTCAAATTTATCTAAAAGAGGCTAAATTTCTACTGTGAAATTTAGCGAAAAAATAGAAAAATTTAATTTAACTTGAATCACAAAATTGCCTTGGATTTATTTTATGTAATGTATATTTTGTTGCAATTTAAAAAACATTGTCTTTCATCTAGCAATTAATAATATGGATATAAAATTTTCAATGATTTTTTAAAGCGTGCAACAGAATGTACACTACATAAAATAAATCCCAGGCAATTTTTGGATTCAATTTAATTTAAAGTTTTATACCTTTCTTTGTAAAATTTATAAAGTGAACTTTGAAGATAAATAAATTTCAAATTGAATTTTGTACCTTTATTTTTAAAGCCTATAGTAAAAACATTTTGTTTAACAATTTTCATGCCTTAGATGAAATGCTTTTCTAACTTGTATAAATATTCTTTAAAGTATCAGTCAAAAAATAATTTTGTCACGTGTACGCCCACTAGGAGCAGTTTTCAGCTATCATGCTCTCTTATTAAAACCTCAAGCTTGTCATGGCGCCAATATTCTGAAAAGGCAATGCACATTGAGATATCAATCTGAATGTCTTCTTCGTCACAGCAATAATAAAATTATTCTCGACGAATTAGAACGCTGGAAAAGACGCTAAAGGATTTCCTGGCGTCGATAAGTTTTTGCAACCGATAATTGTCATCGAAAAGTACATAAATATCGGCATTGATAAGATTTTGCAAATTTTGTAGAGAAAAAAAATCTTGTCCAAATCGAGACGTCGAGTTTGACTCCTCATGCTGCTTTACCATCTAGTTCTTTAAACGATAAGATGATTTTCCAGAATAACCACCAAAATAGAAAAAAACGTGAAAAAATAAACATACAACATACAACAATAAAAAATAAACATACAGCATACAACAATAAAAATAAACATACAACATACAACAATAAAAAATAAACATACAACATACAACAATAAAAAATAAACATACATAATACAACAATAAAAATAAATATACAACATACAACAATAAAAATAAGCATACAACATACAACAATAAAAATAAACATACATTATACAACAATAAAATATAAACATACAACATACAACAATAAAAATAAACATACAGCATACAACAATAAAAAAATAAACATACAACATACAACAATAAAAAATAAACATACAACATACAACAATAAAAATAAACATACAACATAAAACAATAAAAATAAACATACAACATACAACAATAAAAAATAAACATACAACATACAACAATAAAAATAAACATACAACATACAGCAATAAAAATAAACATACAACATACAACAATAAAAAATAAATATACAACATACAACAATAAAAAATAAACATACAACATACAAAAATAAAAATAAACATACAGCATACAACAATAAAAATAAACATACAACATACAACAATAAAATATAAACATACAACATACAACAATAAAAATAAACATACAGCATACAACAATAAAAAAATAAACATACAACATACAACAATAAAAAATAAACATACAACATAAAACAATAAAAATAAACATACAACATACAACAATAAAAAATAAACATACAACATACAACAATAAAAATAAACATACAACATACAACAATAAAAATAAACATAAAACATACAACAATAAAAAATAAACATACAACATACAACAATAAAAATAAACATACAACATACAACAATAAAAAATAAACATACAGCATACGACAATAAAAATAAGCATACAACATACAACAATAATAAATAAACATACAACATACAACAATAAAAATAAACATACAGAATACAACAATAAAAAATAAACATACAACATACAACAATAAAAAATAAACATACAACAAATAAATGTTACAAAAGGCAAGATAAGTTACTCTTCTACTTATCTGAATACGTTTTTTTGGTGCACTTTAATTTATTTTAAGCGTTTTTTTATTTTTAGTTAAAAGTAAACCTACCGTAAAGCTTGCCGAGTTAGAAGGAAAAACAAAATGAAGGTCTCATTCATTCGAATCATAATTGAGCTTCGAATAATCGTTTAGCAATCGAAAATTAAACAAAATACTGCTAGAAACATATCCAATAAATGCACCAATTGTTCGAAAATGTAATGCTCTACCGGTATTTTGTTTAATTTTTCGATGTTGGAGCAATTATCGAGGCTCGACTATAACTCGAATGTGACCACCATTTTGTTTTTTACTTCTAACACGACAGACTGTACGCTATTTTTTTTTTTTTTTTTTTTAATAAAAAACACTTTAAAATAAGTTTAAACAGAAAAGCTTATCCATCTAGGTACAAGAATAACTTATCATGCCTTTGGTAACAGTTATTTGTTATATATTTACCTTTTCACCTCTCTTTTGTTTTGCTTTGTTGGCTATCCTGAAAAATCGCCAACAATGAATACATGATTTAACGTTTGACAAAATATGAAAATGAGATTCAAATGTCAAAGGTCATACAAACATTTACTTTGATGTCTCACCATTCTAAAAATCTTTTTCAAGTGTCAAATTGAAAAGGCCTATATCCAGATCAAGAAGTTTCACCAGGGGTTCTGTTTGCTGGCTTAGTCGGCCGAATGTAGGCTTAAAGCTTGCCCTCGAATAATATTGATAGAGAGGCGCTCATAGAATCAAGTCAATTCACGATGGTCATCGGTATAGCTTGACATTAATGGATCCAAGCAAACGCGGAAGTCCCGCAAGGGTTAGAAGTTTTGTGTATTTTTATAAAAAAAATCATTTAGAGAATTATGTTTCTGAAGTTTGGAGATTGAGATTAATCATTTGTATTATTTGAATTAATCGGATTATTGTTCTCACCTTGAGTGTTATTTTCACAACGTTTTAACCGATGTAACCTCTGACCTTGTTAAGGTGAATCGAACTCGGGAATCTTTCTGTTGAACTCTGAAATCTGTAAGGAATTTCGATCAGAATCCTTTATTTAATCCACGCAGATAGCATGCTCTCGTTTCGTAAGCCCACAAGAACCCGAATAAAATACTAAATAAAATTCGGTTCTTAATGACACTCTCCTGAAGGTTGAAGCTTCAATACTCATCGCGGGCAATATTAAGAATACAATTACGAATTACTTGAGACTTCTTCTCGGTCATGGCTGACGGAACGAGAGCATGCTACCCTCCTGGGTTAAAGAAAGAGTTCCGTTCGAAATTTTATACAGATTCCCAAATCCGACAATTCGGCTAGGGATTTGTATCCTCGGGCCCCCAAAATTAACAGAGATTAAACCATTCTTGTAATGATCTGGTCCCTGTTGATTGCGGTATAATGCTGTTCCTGTGCAGTTCTAGGAGGCCCATCCTCCCAGGCTTTGCCTTCTCTATTTGAGAATGGAGTCAGTTCATTGCTAATCGTTTGAGGCGCCCTTACCGAGGAATGCCGAGGAGGCTGCCCAGGCACATTTTCCAGGTCAGAGTGCCCCTCCTCGGGGGCGCTGACTTCTCCATCCCAATTTCGGACCCTGGTGTATAAATTCTTGCAATGGGGGAAAACTAAAAACAGGCCTTCCCCAGTACGGCAGAAAGATTCACAAGTTTAACAAGATACACCTGAAGAAGGTCAAAGGTTACATCGGCAGAAAGGTTGTGAGAATAACACTTATTCAGAGAAAATTGAGTATTTTCTTTTCAGGTCTTAATTTTAAGACTTATAAAATATATATTGTCTATTTATTTATTTGTTGAAGAAAAAATATCCTTTTGATTATTTGCCGCTTCTAAAAATATAGAGCATCTGTAAAAAAAAAAAATCATAAAATCTCAAGATGGTGTCATTACCTCCTATTTTTATGAAGAGGCATCCGAACGTATCCGTGTTAAAATAGACTCGGTCAGATTAAGGAGAAAGATTTATAACGATCCCACCTGGCATCTTAATCCGGTGAAGACAGCAGGGAACGGAGGGTAGCGTTGCGGTCTAAAGAACTGCTTGAGAACGAGGCTTGGAAGTATTTCCTTTATTCATTAGGAGGGCTTACCTCAAAAGCGTCATGGGAAACCCTTGATGCTAATAGATCATAACTAAAAAGGATTTAAACATAGACAGGCAGCAACACGTAAATCTTAATTGTCGGGGAGAGGTGGGGAACAAAAAAAATGACACTCCTTATGAATTTAGGATAAAAGTTGATGGGGTTTTCCGAACTACCCAAAAGTTTTATATTGCAGTAGGTGGTGGCGGTGTGGTAGGTGTGTCAGAAACCCTACGAATGCGTAAAAAATATTGAATAATTCGACCTCCTCTCTTTCCAAGCTTATAACTACTTGAAAAATGTAATTCAAACCCTATTTTTTTTCAATTAAAGGAGCAAAGACAAATTTTATAAGAATAATAGCAAATCATGCAATGTTTGTTTTTTAAATCGGTTTTCTTTAAAAAACATTTGAAGAAAATAAACGAAATTTAACTTACGTCGATTATAAAAAATCGATATAAATTAAAAAAATCACTTACCTATAAAAATTACTAATCAATGTGTAGTTCCATTCTTCATTGTTAAGAATTTATCCATATTTATATTTTAAAATCCATTTATTTTTTAAATAAAATAATTTTTTAAACACCTATTTGAAAAACCCGCCATGACGCTTGCATTTTACGTTTTTATTTAAACCGGAAGTATTTTTTTTTTATATTGTTTGGAACTACGGGTAGAGAGACGGAAGTAAAAACCACACGGTCGCGTTAGCACGTGAAGAAATTTGTGCCTCCATACCTGAAAACTAGTCACATTTTACTTATAATTTTTTGCTTAAAAAAAAAGCAGTTCATGAATTTTTTTTCTTTTCTCAAAGAAATACACGAGTTTTTGATTTCATATATTTTATTTCCACTTTATCGAGTGAATTTTTTTTAATATCTAAAAAAAAAAAAAAACATTGAATTAAATAGAAATAATTTTCGTAATAAAACGAAACTTTCTGTGCAATATAACAAGAATATAAGGTTTCATTAAAAAAACAAAATCAACGTGGTTTAAAAAAGGTTTTAACTTTGGACTTTACAGGTACATTTCTAAAAAAACTATTCTTTTTTGTTTTAATCTTGAATATATTATTTATTGATCTTTTATCTTCAATTTGTGATATATAAAACTTTTACACATAAATTAATTATTAAAATTTTAATAGACATTTCAAAATGGGGGGTGAAATAAAAAAAACAAAACGTTTGTCTAAAATATCATATTCAGTTTATTGGAAAGAGCATAAAATTTCACATTGACCCTGAAAATATAAAAATTTAGCTAATAGAAAAATTTTGATAGATTTTTAAAGTTTTAAAATTGAAAAAAATGAACTCGTAAATTTGAATTGATTTCATTACGTAAAAAAAAAAAATGGTTGCATGAAGGCGCGCCGGCACTTTGTAAACAGTGTTTTTTTTTTTTTTTTTTTTTTTTTTTTTTTAATAAAAAATAATATTTCTATTAGTTTTTAAACAACTTTAATAGTTTATTTTGGAAGTATATTCTATAAAGAAATAAACAACTCACTTTTAAAAGAGAAATTACGAGTTTTTTTTTTTATATTTTATTCGCAGTTTCGTGTTAGGGGTGTCAAAAAATCCCGCAAAATTCTGATACACCTAGCGGTGTGGCTAAGTGGTTATCGACACAAACTCAAAATCTGGGTGTGTCCGGTTTGAATCCAGTTCGTTCCACAGAAATACTTTCACTTAGGGTGTTGACAACTTTCATGATGTATTTATAGAAAGAATTCTAACTAGAAAGATATCAGGGGAAACCAATGGCAACAGTAGAATCATCGATTGCCGTCCAAGATTCTCCCTATATTTAAAAAAAAAAAAAAAAAGATAGAAAAGTAAGTAAATATTACCTTACGCTACATAAGAACACTGACCGATCTTATTTTATTATTTTTTTTAGGGGTATTCAAGGTCGCTGACAACAAATCCGATAATCAAACCCGCCGCAAATTTACTGTTTGCATGGCATGAACCCCTAGACCTTGGGACTATTTTGTGCCATTTCACCGCCTTCTGTGGTGTTTTTATTACATGATACGTTCGCGTGCGAGCGGGCGTTGTGGGGTGTTTTATCATATCGCGTAGGAATCTTTAAGCGGTCATTTAAAGTTAAATTTAAAAAAAAATGTGGTTTATTTATTTATTTATTTATTTATTTTTTTGTCTTACGTAGTTTTAATGCTTTTGAATTGATCTAAAAATGTTTTCACGAGCTTTTGAATTGATCTAAAAATGTTTTCACGTTTTTCATTTTTATGTTTTTCGTTCTTTTTAGGAGGGGGGTATTCCATTAACAGGTGCTTCTGCAGTTTAATTAACCGCTTTTCCTTAAGTAATTTGCCGACATTTACCATTTCACAAAAAATCTGTTTGCATTGGGGAGGGGGCAGTGGTGGTGCTGATAAATTAAAAACCCACATATTTTTTTTTAACTTTCTTATTTGAAAGATTCCTACGCGATGTGATACGACCTCCCACTACGCCCGCTCGCACACGGACATATTATGTAAGAAAAACATTACGTCGGTGAAATGGCACAAAATAGTCCCAAGGTCTAGGGGTTTATACCATGCAAACGGTAAATTTGCGGCGGGTTTGATTATCAGATTCATTGTCAGCGACCTCGAATGCCCCTAAAAAACAAATTAGAGTGGTCGTGTTATGTTGTGGCGTAAGGTAACATTTACTGAAAAATCTGTTTGATGGACGTAGTTGTGACGAAACGAAAATAACATATTTAAAAAATCACGTAAATTGATCCAGTAGTTTTATTTTTAAATAAAAATAATCAAATTTTATGAGTAACCGAAAAGTGACTGTCTTCATTGCATTTTGAAAACAATCTTTAAAAAAGCAAGAAGCAAAAAAAAAAAAAAAAAAAAAAGAAAGAAAAAAGACAAAGGGATATAACTCAATAATCCAAACTTGTGCCTACGCATCCCCATTAACCGCTTAAAAATTATTTTCATTATAATAATAAAACTACTTGATTAATTAACGTAATTTTTGAAAAATGATAATGGCGTTTTGTCAGGGGTACGTACATAATACATATTTTTCTTCATATTTGTTTTGTAATATAAAAAGACTGGCCAAGAACTCAAAAGTTATATATGGCAGTAGGCAGTGACAGCGTGGCTAAATGGTTAGTGACACAGACTCACAATCGCGGCATGTCAGGTTCGAATCCAATTCGTTTAACAGAGGCCTTTTTTAATTTTTATTTATTGCGGACTATTATCCTCATTCGTCAGGTGGTCACCACGGTGGTAACCGCGACGGGATAGGAACTCCGAATCTCCTTACTGCATCCACTGCAATCACTGCCTTCGGTAGTTGTTGTCGTCTCACCACGTTTTGGGCTAAGTAAACATCTGGCCGGCTATGGGTAGGATTGTAACCGCTATCTTCAGACAATTCTCACGTGAAACCAAAAACGTCGTGAAACAACTATGAGGATAATAGTCCGCAATAAATAAAAAATTAATAAAACATACTCATCTTAATTATGAATTCCAATTAAAATAATACAGAGACACTTTTATTTAGGATGTTGGCAACCTTCACAATGTATTTCTACAAAGAATTCTTACTAGAAAGATATGACTTCTAGAAGAAATTACTCATGAACCCCTTATCCTCGAGCGGTCTTTGGGTCTTGATAAACGGGGTCCCTTAGTGTGTTATTACGTGTTCGTGTGTGTTCGTGTGTGTGTGTGTGTGTGTGTGTGTGTTTGTGTGTAGATAGATGAAATGGATAACTACACACAGAGACCCACTTCAAATTGGCATCTAGAAGAAATAACTCATTTTAAAAATAGACAGAAAAAGATGCAAATAGAGTTGTGTCATGAAAGATCATAATGAATGCGTTTCAAGTCATTATTCATAATTATAAAAGGTGAGACATACCCCCCCTTCCTTCCTCCAAATTAATAAACTCGGTCAATATAAAAAGCGACGCAAGACTTCCGTCGGCCATTGCCCAATTATGATTTACCAAAAATATACGACATAATTTATTCGTGATATCTTCATTTTAAATGTCTGCCTTTGAAATTAAAAAAAAAAAAAACAACATAAAAACAAACAAACAAAAACAAAAAACAAAACAAAAACAAAATAAGACAAAAAAAAAAAAACACCCGGGATATTTATGGTTTCATCATGTCTCAAAATAAATAATGTTTCACTAACTGGCTGAAGGTCAAATTTGAGTCAGCCGGAATTCAGATCAAGAGCAACGGCCTTCTCCTATCCTCTAAAGTCCATCCTTTTCTGACCGTGGTAGAAGCAATGGCAACGTGATACTGTGCTCGGTAAAAATGGTACAGAAAAAAGTGACACGGTAAAAATGACACGGTAAAAATGGCACAAGTGAATATATTTAAAAAAAATGGCACAAATCAAGAACAATTCAGTAATGAAGAATTAGTATCGTTCAGGATAGGCGGGTTTGGGGGGGGGTAGGATAGATTCTCTCCCCTTTTGTTTTTAATTCTGCACATTTTTATTTACGATTTCGTGTGATTTTACGACTGCCAGTCGGACTTAGTATTAGAGATGAAAAAAACAAAAACAAAAAAAAACACATAGTCAACTGCGCTAAAAAGTTAAAATGGCCTGAAAATAGAGGAACCATTCTACGTAAAATTTATATACGATACTAATCCCTTACATTGAATTGTAAAATCATTGTTTTTTTATTCAGGATGTTTACACCTAATCGTAAAACCTCTTTTTTTTTTGGGGGGGGGGCGAGGATTTGTTGATGTTGTGGTCTGATACAGACTGTGGTTCTTAAAAGGGGTTTATCATAATTTTTTTCTTTGTTTACGTTAGTGTTGGTCATTTCTCTTTCAAGGTGGTACTTTTGGGCATGGTACATGAAATAAGCCAGAAAAAAAGGTACTAGTCCATGACTCCCTCTCCAAAGAAAAAACAAAACAAAACAAAAAACAAAAATAAAGAAAAATATTTGTGTTGTACGTACTCGTAATGGAAAGAAAATCATTGTATACCAAAAATCACATACATTGATCCAATAGTTTAAGATTTTATATCAAAAAAACAATTTTAAACGATTAATAGGAATTCGTAGGCATTACGATGATGTATCAGGTTGATTTTAAACTCTATTTATGTAGAGCTATTTTAATGAGAAGTTTACCAGTGATGAATTTGATTTTTTCCACCGCTTCTATCTCTATGTTAAAGCTGGCTGTCTAAAATCTTGCAAGTTTGAATTATTTGGAATTATCTCCTTTGTCCTTCAAAAATTTGCAACATGACGTCGAGAGATCGCTGATCGTCGTCTAGCCATAAATTTTATTCTCTTTTTTTTATATATACCTGATCAATTTATTTAATTTTTTGTATACGATATTTTCTTTCGACCAAGGGTACGTATACTAAATTTTTCTTTAGTCTTGTTTTTTTTCATGGGGGTGGGGAAGTTATGAACTAGCATCGAAAAACAAAATAAACAGACAAATAGAATAGTCATACTTTGAGACCAGGACAAGGCAGATTTAGTTTTCGGTTTTAAAAATAATAAACAAGGATGCTTCAATACCCATCCTCTTTTGTCATGTGATGGCATAATTACGTCTACAATACGACATATTATGTTGACACACCGGTTCTCGTTATATAACTGAGAGTAAGGGACATTAAAATTGGTCACTGCCAGATTGGTGACTCTTTGGGAACACCAGACATTCTGTATGGGAGGATAACGATGTATCCTACAAAAACTGCAAAAAAAAATAAAATAAAATAAAATAAAATAAAATAAAATAAAATAAATAAATAAATAAATAATAATAAAAAAATAATAGCGCCATCAAAATCATTTTCACTGATCAGGATATGTAGGCGACTGAGAACCTTTTATGAACTGAATATTCCCTAGAAACTTACTCCTTTAAAATAGTAAAACTAGTCAAAATAGGCAAGGCGAATCACCACCAGGATAGTCATAATTCATTCAGTTGTCTTAATTAAGATCAAAACAATGATTGGTAAGACATCTGATGTTTCTTTCCTTCACAAAGTGTATATAGATGCACGAGAGCTGACTGGGACAGCTCTACATCTTTCATGTCAGAAATTTCTCTGCATTCCATTAAAAAAAAAATCCTCTATATTATATCAGATATAACTGATTGTTTAGTCGCTAGTCCATTCATTCTAATAAATTCCAACGGAACCCAGTCAACCGTAGTACATCCATAAAAAAATCCGATATTTTAAATAAAAAGACAAAAAACTAAGGAAGCCTACAGCGTGCTGCTGAAAGTATTCTTCCCGAGTAGTCTTTCTACTTTCTCACGTTTATAACCGGTTTTGGCGCCGATGTACTCTGCTTTAAACTTGGTGTTTTGCGTTATATTTGCTCGCCGTGAAAAGGAGTACAAGAGTAAAACCGCGCACACAATGAACCCTTAACATAGATCCCATCGGTCGGGAAATAATATGGTTCAGGATATCACATTCCTTTGAGATATACAAGATCGGGTAACCACGGACATTTTTTTGTCGCGTGGAACTTTGTTTTTCGTAAAAAAGAAAATAGAGAGAGAGAGAGAGAGAGAGAGAGAGAGAGAGAGAGAGAGAGAGAGAGAGAGAGAGAGAGAGAGAGAGAGAGAGAGAGAATAATTGAGAAAACAGCAAATTGAAAAAGATCAAATTTGTTGAACACTAGTAAAAGCTCTGAACGCATAGCTATGACTATTCGGTCAAAGTAAGTTCGCCGCAAGTGCATAATAGAGCAAAATAACAACAGTAGCAGACGACAATAATAAGAGAGGAAGTATCTTTTTTTGGTTCCATATTGTTGTCGTTCAATCTTAGGAAGATCTCTATCATTCCAGTAATTATAGGAGCAACTGGACTCATGAAAAAGAATAAAATAAAAAACTACCTGGCAAATATACCCGATAAAGACGTGCAAAACAGTTGTATTTTAAGGGACAGGCAGGATCTTAAAAATATCTCTCGGTTGGGATATATAAGATAGCGGGTGAATGTCTGGAATCCAGTAGGACGCCCCAGCCCCAGCTTGAACAAAGCTATATATATATATATATATGTATATATATATATATATATATATATATATATATATATATATATATATATATATATAAACAACATAAAGTCAGAGGAAGTAATTCAGTCCATCGTGTTACAATTAATGGCGGATAACATGAAATCATCTATTTGTCAAAGTACATGTTTTATGCATTAATGCAGTAATATTTAACTAACTGCAGCATGCAATTTGGTAGATAATATTGCTTTTAGTTGACATTGGCATAAAAAGTAAATAGACACCATCTGTCTTTAATGCCGGATTTTGCTATTATAACGAAGAAGAACCAAATTTGCTTCGTGTTTGGTACCAGTTATTTGCTGTCTGTTTGTTTTTTTTTTATTTTCACCTTTTTTCTTGTTAACTATACTGCACAATCACAAAAAATATACAAATAAAATACAACTCATCAAATTTCCGACCGGTTTGTTTTCGCAGTAAATATTTACACTATTTAACCGATTAATTCAGTTCACATTCGAATGATAGCGATTTTGATACGGAAGAAGGAAGGCGTAAGTAAACTTTTATTTCAAAAGACAACTCCCTAAAAAAAAAAAAAAAAAAAAAGAAGGGGGAGATAAACATTTGTATTACAGGTCATTAATGTGGTTGTATTTCTTCCCGGAAAGTTAATGGCGTGGTTTGAAGATTTGAGTGCTGCGCTTAGCCTCAGATGGGTTTGTTGTAGATTGAACAGCGCCACACACGGACAAGTCTCAAATTTCACCCTTTCATCAGACCGACTGGACGGGTCCGATTACTAACAGCATTGCACTAAACATGTTCCAGGAAACTTAAAAGAAAAAAAGGAAACATGAAAAACATGTGCGTTCGTACACAGACTGTCTGTTTGTCTCTCACATTTAAGTTTGAACTAACATTTTCATCGCTACCTAACATTGGTGTCACTTATCTCACTCCCGCAGCAATAAGATGTGACATAAGGTCGGAAAATGTGATTTTGACAGCATGGGTACCTCAGGCGATTACCAATACACTAACCCCTTCTCAAAGGACGAGCGGATAAAGTCTGAGAAGGTGGGCCGCCTACAGCTGACCAGAACTATACCTCAGACCGACAGCAAACGCGCCATCCTCAAAAATGGCAGTTGGTACACCGGTTCTCGTTAGATTGCTGAAGTTAAGCAACGCTGAGCCTGGTCAATACCAAATGGGTGAGTAGTTTCGTCTGGCAGTGTTTTAATCGCTCACTTTTTTTGTATCGAGATGGATATTTATATTATCCAAATTATTGTCACATCTGGGCTGGTGCACCATCCTCTAATCTCTGCTTCTTAGAAAGGGTACAAAAAGAGTCTATAATTTGACAGGTTCCATATTGTCTAACAAGCTTTGTGTAACGTAGTACACACGTTTACACACGTAGATCCAACACGTTGGAAACTCAGTCGCAAAGGAACATAAGACAAGTAATAACTCGAATTCATTTTTTTATAACAACGACATTTATTTCCTCATTCTCCCGCAACGCGTGACTTCTCGTTAGTCATCCACGTCCCTAACGTCCCTCTATTTCTTTTTATAGTATTTTTATTTTACCTTACTGTGACTTCATTTCGCACACAGCTCGCTATTTGCATATAGCCGTCATACGCGCTTTGCTACATGCCTTCATATATGCTGAAAAAATATTTACAAGAATTTAATATATGTTCCGAGGTAAATAAAAAAAAACAAGACAAGAAAAGTAAAACTCGAAAGTTCACACAAAACATGAATACATATAAAATGTTCCAGTGCATAGTTCATTTAACCCTTTCACTTTACCATTTTTCCTTTTTCTCGTCAGAAGTGTCTTCCTTTACTCCTTTTTCTGTTTTTCATTTGCGAACGAAGAGAAATTCCAACGTATTTCTCCAAACATTTAAAGACAACGTTTTAATATGTTGAAAGTGGAAAAACTGAATTAAGCGTTTCAATGTTGAGAATGTAGTTCTTTTTTTTTTTTTTTTTTTAGAAATTGCCTGAATCAATTCTGAAGTATTTCAGCTTTGGTGTTCAAAAACCAGGCAAATCGAGCAACACTAAATTCGCGTGCCACAGGATAGTCTTTGCTATTTGCTGGTATTGCGTCTTTAAATCCACCAAATTGAAACGGGATATTTTTTTATTTTAGTAATAAAGTCAGTTTATTGCTCATAGATAATGTTCATCGTAGATATGTTATACTATTCATTGTATATCCAGATTCGTTTGTTCCTTTTTTTTTTTTCGTTGTGAGAGTTTTTTTCTCATTTTCCAAAACAACCTTCTATTTTTCTCTATCTATCATATTAATCGTATTAATATTTTTCTTCTTGTGCTCGATAGATTTCCACGCCGACTGCCCAAATAGTTTTTTTTTAAAACTTCTTCGAAATTCTTTGACCAAACTAGTTAGCATAATCTCTTGGTTAGTTCTACGACTTATTTTTCTTAATTGTTCAGCTTCATATAGCGGCATCATTCGAGACAACATTAATTTTTTTTTAGTTAGTTTTAGGGTCCCTTTTTACCTTTTAACTGTTCAATCATTTTTATTCATATTACTCGAGACAAGTACGGCTAATTTTATCCCTTAACTGCTCAGCCCCTTTTTGGCGAGATTATACGAAACAATTACGGTTGACACTTGACCCAAAAGGCCATAGGCATTATCCGTGAGCCTGACTTAATCAAGTTTTAACATATTACAAAACAATTATTGCAATTTCCCCTTTTTATCACAATGCAATTTGACCTTATCATTTTTTATCTTCGGCAGTCCTTCTATCTAACACAAACATTTTTTTTATTCACTCACTACTTCTTCAATTTTCACTATTTTCTAAGCTTCTTTGTTCATAAACGAAACCATTAAGAAATCCAGTTACTAACTTCTGATGGTTAGTAAGTTACGTTTCGTACTCAATATATTTGATTGGAATTCTTTCGGCAACTTTTGGGCTGTCTCCACAGACTAATTCTTCATAATCTACACCCTGCATTTCCGAATCAAGTACCTTAAATACTTAGTTGACATTTATCTTTCTTTCACAGTGGGTATGCAACCATTGTGTCGTTTTTCTAATAAAGACCTCTAGCTTTCGAATCAACGGATATTTTTCCGTTAACATCACTGTCTTACTTGACATCTAAACAATTCCACCTACCATTAATTTTAAAATTATAAATGTTCTTAAATATTTGGTTCGGTATTAGATTTAGAAGAATTCAAGTAAGAAAATACTGAAAAATCAAAATACAACACATGATTTAAAAACTTACAAATAATAAAAACAATTATTTATAAGCCATTCAGCATAGCTATATGAATGCGAGGGGTTTTAAAAAAACAACTTTAGTAATCGTAAAATAAAAACTGGATGCATTTAGTTTTCTCAGCCAAGAGTCGATTCTTCAACAGCTCGAATACCAATTTACCAGAATAAAATAGGTTAATTTCTACATATTTGATTCCAACTTCTTACTTAAAATTTAATAAGTAACAAGCTTCGTTAATGAGTATAGAATCATGTCCTCTATAATATTAAATAGCCAAGTCATAATGCTAAAGTTTTATCTAATATTAAAGATAATATTCACTTTTAACCAAATAATATTGAAGATAATATTCACGTTTACCAAAATTCCCCAACTAAAAAAATGTCCAATAAAATATGAGAAATATTAAAAAAAAAGAAAAAAAAGACCCCCCCCCAATAAAAAACAATATTACAACCAGGCTTATAGCTTACATTTTTTTCTTCAAGTTTTCTCTGTCTGTTTGGTTAGTTTTTTTTTTTTTTGCTTTTTCAAAGTTTCTGTCTCGCCTCGGTCTGTCCTTGTCTCCTTCGTTTGCGACTGCATTCCTTGGTAGTAACATTTTTTCTTCTTTTTTCTTTTATGTTTAAGTTTGAAATAGTATTTTCGTTGGTCTGCCAGATTTAAGTTTGATAAAGTATTGTCGTTGGTCTGTCAGATCTAAGTTTGAAATAATATTTTCGTTAGTCTGTCGGGTTTGATTTTGAAATAGTATTTTAGTTGGTCTGTCATAATTAAATAGCATTTTCGTTAGTCTCTCAAGTTTAAGTTAGAAATAATATTTGCGTTAATCTGTCAGGTTTAAATTTGAAATTGGATTTTCATTGCTCTAGCAATCTAAGGGCGAGATACCAAACATTGATATTAAAAATTTAAGAATGACAAACCAACGAATATATATATATATATATATATATATATATGGTGGTTTTAAATTTTAGTTTCGTTGGTTTGTCAAGTTTAAGTTTTAAATTTTAACATTTTTTTGTCAGTCTATTAGAGTTTGAAATGCTATTTACAGTGTTAAACGCACTGATTGAATAAACGTAACTAACGAAAGTAAGTTCTTGGATTATTTTATATTCTCCATTGGTGGTCCAGCAAGCGACAACCTATTTATGACTTCTGCACATTGTTATTTATTTATTTGCACATCTTTATTTTTTACTTAATTTATTTATTCTATTAAAAGGCTACTCTTAACTGCCCGTCGGTATTTAAGCATCTTTTAGTAGTCTCGGGTCAGCGTATAACAAAGGGTACAAAATCTGTCCAGCGTGAGGCCCTTAAATACCGGGGTGGGCTCTACCCTATCAAATTACCGGCTATGAATGATCGCCATTGTTAAAAGCTGGTTTATTAGAAAATACTGGAGTAAGCCCCGACACCCTGTACTTAAGCCATTTCATTATCGTTGTATATTCTCGTGCTGTGGAGGCTCGTACGTACATTTACCTGTCCCCTATCCCACTAACCTTAACCCTAACCCAACCCACTGCAGCAAAGTTAGGCATGACGCCAATTTATAGTGGGAGGGGGGGGGAAATACAGGTTTCTTCTCAAAAGAAGGCACGCTAGATGGGTGCACACTTTATTTGCCGCGATCGAACTCGTTGACAGGAGTCGTTCAGGGGGATCGGCGATATCCCTGCCTCGAAAGAGGAGATAATGACTGGGAGAATGGCCTCCTAGTAATCAGCAGAAACATAATTCCGATAGCCTACAGTTAATGATTTAAAAATTTAATTTAAAAATTTCCTTCGTAGGAGGAGGTAATATCTGGGAAGATGGCCTCTTAGAACCACACTTTCGAGAGCCTTTGCAGTCTTTTTCCGTAGGAGAATGTAATTCCTGGGAGTATGATATTCTAGGATCGAGCAGAATCATAGTTTCGTGATAAAGGTAAAAAAAAAATCCGTGCTTTATAAGTTTCGTCCGTATGAGGAGATAATGCATGAGAGAACGGCCACCTGGAACTGACCAGAACCATATTCCTGCATTTCTGTGCCTAAAAAGGTAGGTAGAAGTTATGCCTGTGAGTTTCGTCTCACAGGACTGAGCAGAACTATATTTGTGAGAGCCTGTGCTGGATAAGTATCGAACGTACAAGGAGGCAATCACTTGAAATATGATAACCTAGAACCGAGCAGAGCCATACTTTCGAGGGTTTGCACCAGATGTTTCGTTTATAGGAGGAGGTAATGCCTGGAAGGATGGTCTCATAGGACCGAAGAAAACCATAACCGTAAGGTTTGGTAGTTGGAAGCAATGCCTGGGAAGATCGTCCCATACGACTGATCATAACTATACTTCCAAGAATCTATATCGGATATGTCTCACCCGTAGAACAAACAAAATCAACTCGATTGTACGATCGTTTCGGAAACGATGTTCATTTTATTGACCAGAACGATATTCCTGCATTTCTTTATTGGCAATAATTTGACAAAAGTTTTGTCCTTTAAAGCATAGTCTCCCCCTCAGCAAAAATAGCGGAGAGGGGGATTAAAGACGCCAAAATAAAACTAGAATTTAAATCGCGAGTAAGGCAGATCTTCCTGGAAATATTTAAAAAAGAAAATAAAGGAAAACCAAGTTATTAATTTTATATTAATAAATAAAATAAAATAGAAAATTAGGAATAAGGTTAAAAGAAAAAAATATTTTTTATATGCAAAAATATATGAAATATGAGGTGTAGACCGGATAATAAAGAGTATATATTATACCAAAGTAGATTCATGACGCGTAGATTTTAAGGCAAAGCATCACCAAAAGTTCTATTCATTGAAATAGCATTAAATTAAATTAGAAAGTGTGTATTCCTTGTTTTTTTCTACATTAATAAAATCGGGGGACAACTTGCTGTGCTTATGTGTATGCGAATTTCTCACGCCAATGTAACCGAATCTGAGTTTTATGTAAAAACTGAAACTGAAAGAAATCCTTATTGTATGAGCAAAAAAAAAAAAAAAAAAAAAGTTGTAGTAGATAGGCAGGAAGGCAGGAAGTTTCGACCCCGTTACGCGAAGGCGGAAAGGAAAGTGTGCGTGTAAGGGTGTTGGTTGAGCAAAAAAAAAAAAAAAAAAAAAAAAAAAAAGGAAAATTGGGAGCGCGAAAAAAAAAATAGAAGTAGTAAGCAGGCTCGAACCCTTCACGCACCAGAGGAAAAAGAGGCGGAGAAAAAACAAAACAAAACGCTGTTATCGATGAGCCTAACGTGGTTGTGATGTCATGGGCGGTCGAAATAACGCCTTTTATGCGACGTCGTTTAGGTGAGCTTTAAATGACTTGCAAAATATATCGGCGAAAAAACCGACACTCCCTGTAAAAAATTGCCCAGTTAAAAGTGAAGGAATTAATATTTTCGACTAATTTTTCGATATTTGTCGTCTGAAGGGTCGAGCTTCAAAAAGATACCGAACTTATGAAATTTGTCGAAAATTTTAGGCAACATACATACATACATACATGATTATGATTGCAACGTCTTGTCAGACGAGTGCCACTCCCTCAGACATTTAAAATCCATGAGCCCAAATACCTGAGGGAGTATCTATACAAAGATGATGTTACAGAGTCTTAGCTTTGTACGACAGCTAAGTCTCTCTCTCTCTCTCTCTCTCTCTCTCTCTCTCTCTCTCTCTCTCTCTCTCGGTTCAAAATGTTGAGATCCAGCAACAAGCAAGAGCAAGATAGCCAGCAACAAATTAAACTGCAGACCAGCTTAATGCGGGTACTGGTCTTCCGCTTTATGGTTTTTTAAATCAGAGATTTGCTTCTCCTAGAAAGGTTGCCTTCACCACGGCTTACGGGAACCCTCTCCACCCCAATACACATGTACACACACACACAAATATACACGGTGCTAGTTGGCCGTTGACCCAGAAAAAGAGTTCATTCGCCCTTTGGAAGGTCTTGTTCTTAATCCTTCAGGGAGACTAGCCGCCCTCCTCACCAAACAAGTCTGGTGGGGGAACCAGTTTAGTCGCCGGTGACCCGACCATGAGGCAGGTAGTACTGGGTTACATGGTACCAGTAGCATATGACATGACCTGACATATACATACATATATACATACATTAAAACAGATAGGTGAGATTTATATTATAGACTAGCGGGGGTTACCAGGCGTTGCCCGGGTGTGGTGAGGTGTGGGACGGGCAAATCAAAACAAAATGGAAAATAAAAATAATCAAACGTAATAACCCTGTTTAAATATTATAACTTTTATTTAAATCGGAAAAACAATGGGGAGCATTTGGGGTAAATTCCACATTTATGCACATGGTATTTCATCTTGAAAATATAACAAACTAGCAGGCTGCCCGGAGTTGCCCAGTCATGAAATATGCATAAGCGTGATATTTCAATTTATGCAGATTTTGTATTTATCATTATAGAGATAATTCTCTATTGATTATTATATTGTACCCAGTTTATATAGTAATGATTTCAAAAGTTAAAAAAATGATTTCTCCGCCATCAGGTGGAATCGAAACCAAAACATTCAGCACTCTAGCCTTATTTAGCGCGTCGGCTTTCTTTATCACCGTCAGAGGTATTGCCAGATGGATGAAAATGCTAAAAATTAAGGGAGTCCAAGCTAAAAATGCATATGTACGCATGCTCAGAAATTAGTCGATTCACTCCTGTCAAGGTTAAATGTTTTTTTTTTTTTTTTTTTTTCAATTTTGACCCCTTGGTAGCCATTTCTAGTTTTCATCTTAAATTCTACACTATTATGGACGATGTACAAACTATGGACAAATAGAATGTTTTCATTTTAAATTCTATGCAATTATGCAGAATGTAGAAACTATGCATAAATAGAATTAAGCATAATAGTTAAATGAAGCCAATCATCTAATAAGAAACCATAAAAATGAATAATAAATTAATGAAGCTCGTTTTTCAAAGAAATATGCAAATTACATAACCTTCATGAAAACGCTTGCATATCCATGACTGAGTATATTAAGTAGTTCGTTTTAATAATTTATAAATAGATAAAATAGGCTTTAATATCAATGTCAGGACGAGAAAAAAAAACTTCACTTTATAGGTATATAGTATTAGGAAGAGTCACCATTAATTTTCATCCAGTATATAAAATTATCCTGACGGATGTTTAAAATAATCTTTTAATAAAGAATCAAACTTCGCTTCTGACTAATCAATTCTCATTTGTTATTTTTGTACCATGTTATTGGCAATAAAACGTACTTTTCCGAGACAATCAATAATATGAAACATTTTATAGTACTCACCATCCAAACAAAATAAATCAGGAAGTACCGACTCAGTAAAGGCGTGGTTAGGGATAGAGCAACCCTCGCTTCACAATTACACGCACAGTTTCCATTACGCTCATGGATTAAGAACATCGACTGTCATGGCTAACACCGCGTAAAAATAATGCTTACACAACTAAAGTAATGACCTTCCAAAGCATTTAATTGGAAAAACATATTTTGCTTGCCCTTTGTGACACTGTCGAGTTTTGTGATGAAAAATAGACAAGAGTGAGCCGAAAGACTTCAAGTTATAGGAGCCCCACGGGATGTCGGGTGGAGATTAGAGGGTAAATGAAATGATATGCAGTTCGGTTAAGGACATGTCGATAAAATGGCAGCTGGGAAAGAAGGGGTCGATTCAGAGCAGATGATACAATTTCAAGGGTCGAAAAAAGTTCATATAGTTAATCGTGTGTAAACAAAAATAAACTTTACACCACACTGCTTTTTATGCAATATATATATATATATATATATATATATATATATTATTTAAAATTTGTTTTTGAAATGTCGTTACTTTCAATGTATACCGTTTTCGTTTAACGGGTCTAGATTATTATTTTAAAACCATTGACGTTAATTTTGAGTTAAGCTCAATGTGTCTATTTAATAGGGACAGAGCATATATAGTGCAAAGTTTTGTTGAAAATTCAAAGACTCACGTTTTCTTTTTTAGAACCTTCGTTAATTTCCTATAATATATATATATATATACATATATATATGTTTATAAAATATATATATATATATATATATATATATATATATATATATATATAAGCACAATTTGTTATCCACGGATCTACGTGTAGCAATTCAAGAGAAGTGCCGCCCGTGTTGACCAACTTGATTAATTAAAAAAAAAAAAAAATGAATATCACTAAAGCATATCAATTTCCATACAAAAACAACCCCAGAAGAAAATTTGATAAAATTGTAAATGAAATGAGATTAACAATTCTAAAAGTTGAAAAACTCCAACTTTCCAGTTGTAATTAATAACTTAAAAAATATTTGAAAAAAAAAACCCGCAATAGTAAGACATTTAACTGCATTAATAAAACATACTTCTGGTACAGCAGAAACGTTTATTAATCTCCGTAGTTACCAAGGTACAATAAAGCCTAAAGAAAATCCAATCAAAGACAAATACTGTATAACCATCAACGAAATTACTTAAAAAAAATTTAAACCTACCATAAATAAATTAATAACTTTGATTATGAAAAAAATATTAACTTTCTCTACACTACTGGGACTTTTCCAAAAATCAATAAAACACCAACAGTTAAATGGAAACACCATCATCTGTAGATCTCTGAATACACTTTGTTATCTATACCTAAATGAAAAGTTGTTGATAATTAGATATTGTGTAAACTTCTAAATAAAAACCATTAAACTCCAATTGCTTGCTTAGGCATAGTAAATAACAACTTCTTATCAACCTAAATATAACTCCCTGAATATATAATACTCATATAAAATTAAGTTATTGATAACTAAAAATCTTAACCGACTCCATTAAACTATAGTCTCTTTCGTGGATGATCTATCACTTTTCTCCCTCTGCTTGTCTCTCTCTCTCTTTCTCTCATATATATATATATATATATATATATATATATATATATATATATATATATATATATATGTGTGTGTGTGTGTGTGTGTGTGTGTGTGTGTGTGTGTGTGTGTAATTATTTACTATAATAATTATTAAATACCTACAGACACTAGTGTTTCATCTTTTCGGGAATCATCAGCGCAGGGTGTCACGATTACATTAGCAAGGACCTAATTCATTTGGCTACCGTTAACTGCGAGCAATTTGTTGATATTTAAACATTTATTTTGTAAATGCTTTTTAACGTCTGTAAGAGTGATATAATCATTATAAGATGACATGCGAATAAGATCTAAATTGACCGACTTTTTTATTTCAACTGAAAATACTTAACGACAAGAAAGAAGTTTCTTAAAGGAGCTCACTAAATTATTTAATATAATAATTATTAAATACTTACAGACACTAGTGTTTCATCCTTTCGGGAATCATCAGTGCAGGGCGTCACGATTAACACCAGTCGATAGATCCGAACCCGGCAACAAAAACCATCTCTGGCTTCACTAGTAAGGACCTACTCCATTCGTCTACCGTTAACTGCGATAAATATTGTTGATATTTAAACCGTTATTTTTCAAATGTTTTTAACTTCTGTCAGAGTGATCTAATCATTATAAGATGACCTGCGCATAAGAGCTAAATTGATCGACTTTTTATTTAACCTGAAAGTGATCAACGATAAGAAATAAGTTTCTTAAAGTGGCTGACAAAATTATTTACTATAATAATTATTAAATACCTGCAGATATTAGTGTTTCATCCTTTCTGGAATCATCAGTGCAGGGTGTCACGAGAGAGAGAGAGAGAGAGAGAGAGAGAGAGAGAGAGAGAGAGAGAGAGGGAGGGAGGGAGGGAGGGATATAGATAGAAAGCTAAGCTTAGTAGAAACTTCTGACCAGATCAAAAAGGTTAACTCCACTTGTTTAAAGTTCTAAAGGTTCTAGATAGGGAGAAGGAGATAGATAACGTCTTCTTTAGTCCTGCCAAGATTTGCTTTGCGAGGGGATTGTACCACGTTTAGTTTTTTTTGAGAGCACACACACACACACACACACACACACACACACACACACACATATATATATATATATATATATATATATATATATATATATATATATATACCCACTCACCACACTTACGTACATACACATACATATATGTACATGTGCACACAAAGAATGCCTAGGGAATGATGAAAGTGTAAGGTATATTATACACGAATGTGAAAATATTTAAAAATTAAATTTGTCTATTTTACGACGTAACAAACTGAGTGTTATAGGAGGTAGACTTAACTACTACTACTACTACTACTACTACTACTAATAATAATAATAATAATAATAATAATTATTATTATTATTGGCTCACAAATTATTATTATTGGCTCACAAAAAGCTTTCACACAGGTCTTCAGAGATCTTTCCCTGAAAACAGCCTGTGGTGTTCCCTGGAAGCTGGGTGACAACAATTCTCCCCAGGTTTCCAGTACTCTCCACCTCTTTCAATAACATTTGCAAATAAATTTGCATTATCGCAACAGCTGCTTGCCATTGATTTCTCGTTGAGTGACACTAAGCCTCCCCAAGATCCCAGTTTTCTTCGCACTTATTTGGCTGAGGTCTGGTCAGTTCATTGGTCTTTCCTTCCTCCTTAGCTCTACTTGGTTATTTGGTCTCGCTCTTTTTTGGGGGTGAGGAGTGGGGTCAGTGATGTGGTAATAGGGGTAGGGTTGGGTTAGAGAACTTATAGATGTGCTGTTTCAGTGCTCTTGGTTCCATGTTTCATGTTTTGCTTTTGCAGCAGTTTTGTGGCCAGCACTTGTTGCCCCTGTGTGTTAGTCTCCACATTCCACGGTGTTTCTTAATATTTCAGCTGTTTTTATGATTGTTGTTCATTGTATTTTTCCAGTCATTCCTTTGATTCCAATTTCTCCCATTCTTTTTTTCAAAGTTTTTGGGAATTATTATTGTTGTTATTATTATTATTATTATTATTATTATTATTATTATTATTATTATTATTATAAACACTTATGGGTTCCAAAACTACTGCAAAGATTTCATAACATTTGTATAAAGAGCTCTGGAAATTTCTGACATAATCTAATTAAGAATGCTAATAATTATTTTTAAATAAAGAATCAACGGTCCTCGATTTGAATATTTTTTTGTGTGTGGTGGGGTATTGAATAAAAGCATTTCTTCTTTCTTTTTTTTTCTTTCTTTTCTGCCTCCTCTTCCCCTTAGTGGGGGTCTTCAAAATATTTACGAGAATATAAGCGAGCATTCAGATATAAAACGTCGTCATAACAGAAGTGTCCCTGCTGAGAGTATGTAGGTTATGGTAAGTAGGACATGTTCCACGGATGTCAGTTGGCGGAATAGGGTGCGACGTTATCACCGATCACACCAGGTACCATTACATTGTCAAATGTCTAAATAGCTTTCAAATTAAATACAACGTACATATATAGTCTTCCTCTTAAGATACTATAATTTATTATTTATAAGAATAGCTTTATCTTGTAATTTTGAGCTAGCAGATCTACTTTACACTTTGGTAGCTCATCAGAGTTGTTGATAGGGACACTGTTTTAGTGCTTAGACGTGGCCACCTTTTTTTTTTCCATCAACATACTTGCAATTTAAATATTTTGACAACATCTCTTTCCCAATGGAAGCAGATTTCCGTTTCCATCTTTCTCAGGAGTCTCATTTTCGTCTCTACGGGGGTGATATTTGAGGTTGACTTAATAGATGGGTTTTTAAATTCTTACGTGAGAATAGAAAACAGTTTATCAATAATAATAATAATAATAATAATAATAATAATAATAATAATAATAATAATAACGAAGAAGCGTTACAGGGAATGAAGAACACCGAAGCTGCATCTCTCCATTGTTTCACCACCGTTCCCACCACCAAAAAGTGATTACAAAGAGCCGAGAAGGGTCAAGGAGGATGGAAAGACCGAGGAGGGAGCATTGGCAAGACCTCCGCTGGACAAGTGCGAAGAGAACTGGGATCTTGGGGAGGCTTAGTGCCACTCAAATTCCAGTATAAACCAATAGGCACTGCCAGCGAGAAATCAATGGTAAGAGGCTGTTGCGATGATGCAAATTTATTTGCAAATGCTATCGAAGGAGGAGAAGAGAGCTGGACGTCTGGGGAGACTTGTTGTCACTCAGCTTCCAGAGAACACCACAGGTCTCCAATCAGATCGTTTGCTGACTCGTGTGAAAGCTCCAGGTGAGCCAATAATAATAATAATAATAATAATAATAATAATAATAATAATAATAATAATAATAATAATAATAAAACAGCAACACCAACAACGATGTCACCACTGAAGTACAACCAGTTGAGGTTTCTAGGCTATAGTAAATGTGACACGTTTTATTGGTGGAAGGCTACTTGGATCGATGAAAGAGGAAGAGGCAGAGGAGGTGAAGGCAGCGACACCAAGAACAAAATTATGTAAAGACTATGAATAGATTTTGGTTTCTCCACTCAAGAATATAATTGACTCATGTAAGCCATACATACGGACGGGGTATAGCAGTCTGGAAGGAGACGTTACAAAATACGTCGAAAACCTAAAACTGAAGCATATTATTAACTACTACTACTACTACTACTACTACTACTACTACTGTTCATTAAGGCAACTTACTAGATTGTATTACTCAATTATCGTAGCCAAGACCTCTCAGCCACATCAAACGGGAATATCATAAAAATACCTTTAAATTGTAAAAAAATCAATTTCTTTAAAATGAAATATCCGTTTCGACGGGGGTATTATTCGAGGTCGACTTAATAGATAGGTTTTGAATGTTTATCTGTGAATAGGAAACACAATAGTCTTTCTGTCAGAAAATAAGCCAAGTGGCGACCAGAAAACGCCCTTTTCGTTATGTATTTAAATGTAGGCACAATGATTACTCCAGTTGCCGTTGATCATCACCATAAGTCTTTAACAAGAGGCATTAAGTTTTTAGATTTTAGGATGATTTAACCTAGTCTGTTCATCCATTAGCGAATACTCTTACCATAATGCTACAAATTGGCGATTGAAAACCTATACTCTAACATATAAAGTTATATTGTGAAATTTAAAAAAACGGAACGATATTTGCTTCTGACTACCCAATTTTTGCTTCTTTTTTTTCTTGTAGCGTGAAGAAAATATACTCGTTTTTAGTTTCTTTACAAAATTAATTATTTCTATTTGGAATTCTTTTAAAATTTACACGTTTTTTTTCCAATATGCCCTTAAAAGTTAGTTTACGTCTTTAGTAAAAAAAACAAAACAAACAAACATCTTTTTCAAAATTTTCCCATTTGTTTTCGTTATCAGATAAACGTACATTCTACCTTAAATAAATATTAACACATTCATTTCTAATAAAAATAAATATACAGATTTTCAAATAAAAACAAATCTACGAAGCAATCGTATAACAATGACCTACCGATGGTTGATACGTCGTAAAACAGAAACACAACAAAGTCAATTTGTTTCTGGGGGCTATTTTTTCACATTTCGGTGAGAGACAAACCTCAATAGCAAAATAAATTTTAAAAAATTAAAAAGTTAAATAAATAAAAAAAAAAAAAATAAAATTTGTAAAACGTTCGAAAAAGTTTTAAAAAGTAAAACAAAAATAAAGGTAAAACGATTCCCAGGTAACGCCGGAAATGTACAGCTAGCTTTTTAAAAACTAATGGCATTGTCTTGGAAAGAACTATTCATATTGGTAATTTGAATTATTAAAAGATTAAAGCAAGTGAGTTTTATTAATTTTATTTTTTCAATTTAACTTTCTCATCAGAATTTGACCCCCCCAGTAAAATACCAGTTCTTTTTATCCCTTTTTGTGTGTTTTCAATTCGTCAAGTGACAGTTAAGAATACGGCCTGATGACCTGGATGTTCCAAGTTTTTTTCCCCCACACAGATGGATAATGAAAAAATGGATAAATTTACAAATCGACTCCAATTCAGAGATATTATATACATCAAGCAATTTTATTGGAAAAGAGTAGGAACGCAAAACAAGTCATGTAAAAAGACAGAAGATTGCATCTATATACCATCTTGGTGTTTGTCCACGGTGACTTTAAACTTGGATATGGTAAACATCATCACTCCAAAATATTAGAAAAGTGTATTGAAATACATGGGGAGCACATTGAGCCTTAATACGTGTTTTAGTAAACTTATGCGTGCTATTTATTATTTTATATATTGCAGTTGCATGTTATTTCAACGTCATCGAGTTCTGTAACTGGGTTTCCACATTTGAGATGTTTTACTTGATATTTATGCTGTTTTCATCTGTGTTGTGTATAATGTCGAAGTAACAGGTTGTTCCAGGGACACGTACAGAGACTACTGCCTTTTTTTTTTCTCTTGAACTGAAACAAGGATGGTACATCTTCGGTAGGTGATTGTTTTACGTTTTGGGTTACAATGTTCGATACAAGTTCAGAGTTCGATCTACCCCCCCCCAAAAAAAAACATAATAATAATAATACAGAAAAATCTTTATGTACTATCCGTTCCAGATTTTTCTGTATTAAAAAAAAACAACAAAAAAACAAAAAAAACTGTATTTAAAAAAATAAAAATAAACTGGGCTCGCACCAAATATTCTGTACATGGTTGTATGTTGTCATACAGTGGCGGAGATAATCGCATCAATCGCTGCATCGATTGCTTCCTCGAGGACATTCAATCCGTAATGTAAATAATCGCGCAACAATTACGTTTTCGAATGCTTCAACTATTCGGCGTTTCATGGCAGTCTTTGTGGCGCTTCAAGAATTACTGGGTTGGATTTAGAGAGGCGCTATTAATAATACTGGCACCGAACAATTATTCCTCTTTGATTGCCTTCACCAAAACAACGCGAAGAGCAATGCTGCCAAGTAAATCTTAAATACCCGTTAAGAAATCACCAGATTCTGACAAAAATCCGCTCTATTTTATAATTCGGTACTCTATATACAGTGTTCGTAAGTATATATATATATATATATATATATATATATATATATATATATATATATATATATATATACCATTTATTTATTTTACATAAACGTTAATGTGTCGCTACACATTCATGAACATGTTTCGATCAGTACGTTACAAGTATCCAGAAACCTCTCCAGGCGATATTGCTTATACAAAACCATTAGTTTGTATAAGTAATATTGCCTTACTTGTAACTGGCTGACACAAAACATACTCATGAATGTGTAGCGACATGTTTATGCTTATGTAAAACAAGTAAAACGTATATCTTGCCCTACTTCGGTATTGAGCACTTTTGTATTAACCTCATTAAAACTTCATTAGTTGCTTTAGAGCTGGAAAATATCAACCTGGAATTATATATATATATATATATATATATATATATATATATATATATATATATATATATATATATATGTATATATATATATATGTATGTATATATATATGTATATATATATATATGCATATATATATGTATATATATATATATATATTATATATATATTATGCCATTGCACAAATGCCGTTGGAGATGTGTGTCAAAGTATGTCGGAAAATTAGAAATTGTATTGAAATACATGGGGAGCACATTAAAACTAAGTGTTTTAGTAAACTTATGCGTACCATTTGTTATTTTATATATTGCAATGACATGTTATTTCCACGTAATCGAACTATGTGACTTGGTTTCCGCACTTGAGATTTTTTTCTTAATATTTAAGCTGTTTTCATCTGTGTTGTGTATTGTGTCAAGGTAGTTTTTGATTCCGTGTTCTATATTTCCTTTCAACCCTCTTTGAAATTCGCATGCAATTGCTTAGGTTTTCTGCCTCATTTATTTTCACCCTGTGACCAGTTTCATCTCGTAACCTACGATTGTACAAGTTTTTCCTCTTGACGATTATTTTTCCGCGAGGTCTCTTTATTTGAATGATTCAGGTTGAACTTCCCAGACTACTTATCGTACAAATATTATAGCGCTTTTCTTCGTCCCCATATATTCCCTTGTGTTCTCTTGCAGGTTCCATATACTTGCTTTGTTTTTCTCTCTCGTTGATTTTCACACTGATATTTTTATTGTGAAATCTACGACTTGTTGGTCTCTCCTCTTATTGTATGTTATTATGCCCTTTTCTCTTGCTTAGATGAGTTTGCATGCAATTATGTGAATTATAGCTTCGTCTTCTTGTCTACAAAGTCTACATTTACTTTTTTCTGGAGTTTTGTTTTAGTTTTGACATTGTTCATTCTAATCGCATTGTCCAGTACTGCTATCAATGACAATTCCGTCTAACCACCATTTTAGCTCAGCCATTAAAATATGGAATCAGTGCACAAAAATTATTCACGTGGATTCCATGAAGTAAGCTTCTTTCCTAGAACTGCTCCTATGTGGAGCTCTGTTTCCAGCTGACTACAATACGGTTGTCTACAAGTCCAATGTAAAGAAGTCCTTGCTAAGCCTTCCTCTTAAATAATCAAATCATATAAAAATTCTCACTACTAACGATTACTACACTGTTTTCCTGATGACTACCGTACACTCATTAACCCTTATTCTCGAGTGGCCGTCGGGCTTAGATAAGTGGTATACGATGCCTCCGTAAAGTTTCGGAAGATAAAGGATACCCCCTGCGCGTATAATTGTGAGGCAAGAGTTGCGCACCCCCAACCACACCTCTTCTGAATCGACACTGTTTGAGTCCAATGGCAAGGAGAAGTCCAGGATGACCGGAAACAATGCCGAGATAAGCAGAGAGCACATACAGCACCAGCATTTAGGAAGACGATTATGAAAGCATTACCCTTTCCTTGTGCAAGACCTCCCTTGTAAAATGACCACAGCAAGAGCTCATCTATCTACCACTCACGCAAAAAATTTTACTTTATACAACATTAACAAAGAACTATCCTCCTCCTTTTTTGTGCCAAAATCGAAACTGAACTACCATAAACAAAGTTTCTCTCCTAGAACATCCCGTCTCTGGAACAAGATATCACACAGCTGCTTCTTATCAACTACAACATTGTCGTCTTTAAGTCTAATGCAAACAAATACTTATTGAGTCATCTTAACTAATCTGCTCCTTCCATTTAACGTTTCCAAATCTCTCGTAACGACGATCATCGTCCGACTGACAATATATTTAATTCTTATCATTGAGTAGCAACCTAACAGTATATAAAAATTTCAAAAAAAAAAAGTAAACACATCCATGCCCTTAGAGGTATGTACATTCATTAAACATCTGATCCCTTCATGGATTTTCCCAGCAAACGCCGTCAGATCAAAATTGCAATTTGTTTCCTCAATATAAATCAATCGATTCCATAATCAACTGGTTATAAGCTACTTAATGCTGCAGATTAGCGGGTTCACGGCGGTATGGTCCGAAATTATTAGTTAACGATAAACATTTGTCCATCCATTTTGTTATTAATGGTGGTAGTTTATTTGCCCTTCAGAAAGATTTTCCTTTGTGTGTGAGGGTGAAGAGGAGATTGTCGCTTAACCCACTTCAACAGACAGAACTTTCTTAAATCACCGCCCAGTCGCCAATCATCTGTAGTCAGAATACCGTCTCTTATTCAATCATATGTTGTGTACACTTCTTTTCGTTTATACTAGCAATTCAGCCCGGCTTTGCTCGGGTCCTATGTACTGTTCATAACTTTACGTGCATATCTATATAAACATTAAAAGGTTTGACTCATGTCCAGGTAACTTACATCTAAAATTTCAAGCGTTTAGACCCAAAATTGGCGGAGGAGTTTGATAGAGTCTGCGAAGGTCAATTCTTTCAACTTTGACATCTTGGCAGCCAGATATTTTCCCCAAAACTGATTAAAAAGCTTGCTGCAAGTCGAAATATCCTTTATGTAAAATTTAAAATGTTTAGACCCAAAATTGGCTAAAGACCGCAAAAGCCAAATCTTGTAAAATTTGACTCCTGGGTAGCCAAATTTTCGGCCAAAAACTGATTAAAAAGCTTGCCATAAGTCTGAATAAACTTTATGTAGAATTATAAATGTTTAGACCATAAATTGGCCGAGTGATTTGTTAGAGACCACAGAGGTCAATATTTTTTAAAACTTTGACCCCAATTATGACCCCTTAACATTTATTGTTTTGGGCTCAAATCAAATCATAAATTTAGATCCATGTCCAAGTAACCTACATCTAAAATTATAAATATTTAGACCCAAAATTGGCGGAGGAGTTTGGTAGAGTTTTCAAAGGTCAAATTTCTGGCCGAAAACCGATTAAAATGTAAAATCATGAGTCTGTAGACTGAAAATTGACAGAGTAGTTTGGTGGGAAATGTATATACACACACACATACACACACACGCGCGCGCACACACACAGAGACAATGTCACTTTTATAGATATACAGATAATAGTATTCACTACTTATCAAGGCTAAAAACAACTCGAGGGTAAGGCTTAAAGAGTGTTTCAGTTTGGATGATGACTAATATGATGAAAAGAATTGGAAGTGGTAGGTTGAATTACAAGAATTTGCTTATTTGTATTATTCAGACTACTGTTCTCATTTTAAGTGTTATTCTCACAACGTTTCGGCCGATGTAACTTCCGATCTTCTTCGTGTGTATCTTGTCGAACTTGGGAATCTTTTTTGTCGAACTTTACACAAAATTTCGAGTAGAACCCTTTATTTAATTTACTGGTTAGCATGCTCTCGTTCCGTCAGCCATGACCCGATAGAAGTCTTCAGTAATTCGCAATCGTATTCTTAATAACATCCGTAACATTAAACCTTCAATTTCTAAAGGTCATTTTGGCCGAATATCACTAAGTAATTTATCCGTTACGCAATTTTAATTGCACGAGAGAACGGCTTTACATGTATTTATTAAGATTGTACTTGAAAATAACCATGTTGCAATCAGTTAGAAAGCAAACCCTCGCTACTGTATTGGACGGATGTGAAGTTCTTGGATATAAAATCTTCTCACAGTAGTTTCATTTAGTTTTAGGGACAAAGAAGAAACTAAAGTTAATTGCAGTGATTGTATATAAATGAGTTTTATACAGGGTGAACCAGGAATTGGCAGTCAGTCGTGCACTTGTCATGAAAAATGATAATATGGAGAAAGATTAACGACATCTATTTTGTGACGAACGGACTGTAATGAAGAGAAAATATACCACATTCTTTCGTTCTTGTTGTTTTCTTACATCAAGTGGCTTCATGCCTTGTCTGGAGCGATTTCTATAGAAAAAAGGATGAGAACTAAGAAGTCTTTTAGTTCAGAAAATGGTTAGCTTCTGTTGCTGATAAAGGCCATCTTAAATAGAATTGTTAATCAAGATATAACAGTGACTGATCAAAGTACATAGCTGTCGATATATTTAGAATTAGTTCACAGATACTTTTAGGAGCATGAGTTTATGACAGTTAGGGACTATTTACGGACAGTCTTGTGTTTGCAACAGTTGAGTAAAGTTTCCAGCTTGAGACAGTTGACGGCAGGTTGCGGCTTCGGCGAGATCGAAAGAGCTTTAGGAGGCCGAGATAAGCTGATGTCAACCGACGACAAAGCGACCTCAACAAACGACTAAGATGTGGACGTTAAAACTTAGAAGGTCGTTTCCCATGATGTTGTCACACACAGAGTGCAATTTATATTTACATGAAGTCTTTTTTCTGTTATTTTTTCTTTTGTTTTGTATTTTTATACATGTGAGACAGTGCCCCCACTCAGTGGTCGCAAATGTGAGTGACAACGACACGATAGAAGAGAAATAGAAGAGGGAGCGTAGGGATCGGCGATTGCTATCGCGCAGGGAAGCACATGGCTTTACCACAATTTATATACTAAGCATAACAGTCTGAAACGAACTCGCTAAAATTCGGAATTAAAAGTGCTTTAAAAGTAATCCTCCTTATGACTTACTAGAAAAACAACTAATTTGTTTCGATAAGAAAAGAGACAATTTCGCATCCTTTTGTACGCCTTCCATCCATGCATAAGTTTATTATTTAATCCTTTGGGTTTTTTTTTTAATTTGAGATTAAACTTTTTAATTTAATTGACAGCTGAATTTTTGTTAATTTTCGATTTTACTTTTCAAAGTTGAATTGAAGCTTTTTAATTTAAAGTTGGACTTTCCAAAATTCAAGCTGGTTTTTAAAATTTGAGATCGAGCTTTTTTTAAATTTTGGTTTGTCCTTTTCGATTTGAGTTTGAACATTTTTAATTGAATTAAGTTTTGTAATTTGAAGTTAAACTATTTATAATTTGTAATAGATAAGTTTTGTTTGTGTAGTCAGGATAATAGTAGAGTCCCGCAATAGTCAGTGCACCATCAGCTGCAAAAAAAGAGATGTATTATCAGCATTGTCAGTCAGCATGTTGGATATAGGAACTTAGAGATTGTGTGTGCGCGGCACACACACACACACACACACACACACACACACACACACACACACACACACACAAATTCCAAGTTAGCAGAGAACAAAGAGAATACCATGTCGTACTTTGACACGCATATTGACCTCTAATGAAACAAACAAAACAATATATAAGGATTTGTACACATATATTAGCCTCTGATGGAACAAAGAAAGAATTTGTCAATAAAAGCAAGAGGTTCGACGAACAAAGAACACAGAGAGTGAGAGACGGAGAGAGACGCACGATCATTACGTGATTAGCTTGTCAACCCCAACCTCACGTTTCAACCTTGCTCGATACGACCTACGACGTTAATAATTAAATAAAAAAGAAACAGTTTTGTCATTAAAACGTCTTTGTGTTTGATTGTCAAAACGTCTGGAACCAGCTAGAGTGTATATATTTATTCAGCAGCATGCATCTTCTTGGAAGTGCAACAAACATGATTATACATACGTGAGCGATGAACAGATAAATCGTTACAGAGAGACACGCAACCCTTTATGGTCTCTGCACCACGTAAACGATTTCCATTCTGTCCTAAACGCAGCAGTTTTTTTATTGACTACAGTGATGAATGCCTATTCAGTTGCCTCCCCACGATGACAGAGTTAGATACAAGGTGGATTTTTAATATGGGAAAATCCAGATCGCCAAAAGTGGCACTCACTGACCGCCTCCCCTTACCTCCCAATAATCAAAGGAAGAATTTAAAACAAAGTAAAATAAAGGGTACTTAATTTTTTTTCTTTAGATCGTCAAGATTGGTAATTAAAATTCATACATAAAAAAAGAATTTATTTAGCAAATCGTGTACACTAATAGAAATATAATTATTTACAAAAGTACCATAAAATATATTACCAAATACAGAAAAAAGCAATGCTTATTTATTCATCTCGCTAAACAAACAAACAAACAAACAAACAAACAAACAACAACAACAACAACAACAACAATAACAACAACAACAATAACAACAACAACAGAGAACACAATTATATTTCCATATGAGATGTTTGCTTTATCATCCCTTCTCTTTTTCTTCTCATATAACAATTTATACTTTTTTTTATTCATTTTCTTTTAAAGGTAATTTATCGAAGGCAAAACAATATAAAGATATAGTAGATTAACACAAGCTGAAGCAAATTAAGACATAAACGGTGGAATAAGCATTGCAGATTCACCTTATTTATATATATATATATATATATATATATATATATATATATATATACATATATATATACACTTGTGCCCGATATTATTCATACCCCTCGGATCTTTGAGATTTCTATAAGAATATTGCTCAAACCAGAAGATAGACAATATTAAAGGGATTTCAAACAATAAATCAAGCATAAGCATTTAATTTAAACTCAACAAATAAATAAATTATGCAAGTTTGAAGCATTATACTAAGAAAAACAATAATGGCACTAGTTCAAAATTATTCATACCTCTCTTACTAATAGTCAATAGCATGCCCTTTATTCTTAATAACTGCCTGTAACCGTTTTGGATATTTATCAACAAGGTTTTTACAATCATCAACACTGATTTTTGACCATTCTTCAATGCAGTAGTTCTCTTAATCCCTCAAATTTCTAGGTTTCCGCTTTTTAACCTCAGTTTTCAATATGTGCCAGAGGTTTTCGATAGGGTTCAGGTCAGGACTCTGGCTAGGCCATTCCAAAACATTAATGTGATTATCCTCAAACCATTTCTTGACTATTTTGGCAGTATGTTTTGGATCATTATCCTGTTGAAGGACCCAGTTTGGTCCTAAATGGAGCTTCTCCGCATCCTGTCTAATGTTTTTCTGGAGTATCTCCAAATATTGCTCCTTCTTCATGGTTCCATCTATCTTGACCAAACTACCTGGACCACTAGCCGAAAAGGAGCCCCAAAACATTAGGCTACCACCACCATGTTTCACCGTGGGTATGGTGTTCTTTGGGTTGTAAGCTTCTCCTTTCTTCCTCCAAACGTAAGAAGCATCCATATGGCCAAACAATTCAATTTTTGTTTCGTCAGTCCACAAAATACTTGAGAAAACGGACTCTGGAGAATTCACATGGGTCCTAGCAAACTTTAGACGTGCTGCAAGGCGTTTTCCGGTGTGCAATGGAGTCCTTCTTGGTCTTCTTCCTTTCAGACCATTTTCATGCAGAGTCCTTTGCAATGTTTGCCTTGATATTTTTATGCCAGAAGACTCCAGATTTTCTAAAATGTCCTTAGTAGTGGTGGTTGGATTTGCATTAACACTTCTTACAATATTCCTGGTGGCTCTAGCAGACAGTTTCCTTTTCCTTCCTCTACCAATCAAGTTGTTTGTTGTGTGGTGGCTCTGGAATTTTTTGATGATGCTCTGTACTGTTGCTGTAGGGACCTCAAATTTCTTGGAAATTGACTTGTAACCTAAACCATCCTTATGTGAATTCACAATTTTAGTCCTAAGATCATTACTAAGCTCTTTTTTCTTCCCCATTCTAATAATTTTTATTCTTTTTTTTGGTTTTCAGTTGATATCATTTTAATTTCTGAAAAATGCAAAAAACGAAATGAAATTAATCAAAGGTTGTATAAAAGCATTCAAAATAAGAATCAAACAGGAAACAAACAGTCAGAAACTCGATTAATACTGAAAAATAAGGGGGTATGATTATTTTTGAACATTGCAGATTTTATAAATAGCTGTATATTTCTTTTATTACAAGTATCCCGAGATTTAAAAATGACGAAAATGATCATAAGAGGTTTATTAAGAATATGTATCAATATGGACGTAAACAATAAATTCTTACAAAGTTACACCTAATAAACTCAATTTTCAAGAGGGGGTATGAATAATATCGGGCACAAGTGTATATATATATATAGAGAGAGATAGATAGATAGATAGATAGATAGAGCAGTATAGTTACATTCCGAAATCCAAATATTTATTTTTCATACAAAGCAGCTCTTTCAGCATGTTAAAGTTTTGATACTTTTTTTTAGGTATCCGTTTCGTTATGCACGAAACAAACGATCATTATTAAGTCAATACCGTCTCTTTTTGTGCATATACTCTTCAGAAAAAAAAATTATTTGCTAAGATAGAAAGATGAACGAAGATAGCTGCCGGAACAACCACGTTGTCATGCATTTTGTCTATCTAAGCAAACACGCAAATAATTTCTAATTTTTCTGAAGAGTATATGCACGAAAAGAGACAATATTGACATAATAATAAATGTTTGTTTCTGCATAATGTAACGGATATGTAAAAAAAATATACCAAAACTTAAACATGCTGGAGGAGCTGTTTTGCGTTAAAAATAAATATTTTGATCTTGGAATGTAACTATACTGTTAAGTTTTTTTTATATTTGCTCTGTTGTTATATTTAACATACATTGAGTTTCTAAACAAAAAGAGTTGGTATGCACAAAGAGTGAAATATAATTGATAAAACATATTTTACCAGAACAACACACACACACTGCATTGTGTTCAGTATGGGTGATTGAAGTTCCATATCATATGATATTTCTGGAATTTACCTTCCTCAGATATGTGTTCATACGTTTGAGCTTAAGTTGATCACACATCTGAAGAAAGAAATTTCTCTGAAATATCACACGATATGGAACTTCCATGAGACCATACTGTCGTAAAAGAATAAAAAATACATATACTGTATTAATAAAATGCGAATCTTCATAGCTTGTTCCACCAGTTATATATCTTAATCTGCTTCAGTTTGTGTATATCCGTTACATCTCTGCATTGTATTACCTTCTATAAATTACTTTTTTTTAAATACACACTAGACAATGCTTCAAGAAAACTACATTAGCTTCTTATCATTTATTTAAACTTGAAGACATTTTGGTCACCTTTTTTTCTGATTATTTTGGTTTTATATGAATATTCATACGAACATTGGCGAAATATACATTTCTTTGCCGTCATTTTTCTTTTGACGAAGGGTGTATATACAAGTAGAAATATAATTATTTTCCAAACGTATAAAAAAAAAACTACAGAAAAACATAAGTACATTATAGTTTTTTTTTTGTACATGCGTTCTGACTTCGGCAATCACGGTATCGTACTCGTATGTAACACAAGACCCTCAGGTTTTCTGTTTCTAGTGCATACCAGAACAAAAAACACGGACTTCTTCTTCTTCTTCTTCTTCTTCTTCTTCTTCTTCTTCTTCTTCTTCTTCTTCTTCTTCTTCTTCTTCTTCTTCTTCTAACAGATGCTGCCAGTAAGCAGCAAAAACAAAGCACTAAACGGTAATTACGGGCGAGCGCGAAACCATGATGGCAGATGGCAGGTCGAGAACAAAAGATTCGTTAAAGAGCAAGCATCTCAGAAATGACTAGATTTTTTTTTACTGGATAAGCTTAGTGACCCTATCACGCACGCGCACACACACGCACACATACACACATATAATATATATATATATATATATATATATATATATATATATATATATATATATATATATATATATATATAAAATTATATAAATGAAACTTTGTTTGTGTGTGTGTGAGTTCGTTCCTTATAAACTCTGGAACAGTTGAACAGATTTTCTTTAAAATTTACAGAACTTTAGTGTATAAGTCTAGGAGTGATCTTAAATAAGTTTTATCACAAAATGCCCCAATAATTTCCGATAACCAATAATCGAAATCGTTATTTTAATTTATCTATCATCGGTAAAGCCATTTTTCCATGTCATCGCTTAGCAACAATGACAGAACAACGAGCCACGAAAATTCTACTGTGGATAAGATGATAGCGTTTTTTTTTTGTTTTTGTTTTTGCTTTGCATGCAGTGGTTTGTATGTTCAAACTCCGCACGTAAATTTTTTATTGCTTTTTTTTTTTTAGTTAACTGGAAAGAAGTTTATATAAAATAATTTTATAAAAGAAACAGTAGGTTTCTAGAGTGCAATGTAGAATAACATATATTTTGGACTAAGTTACTACATGGAGGCATGTGAAGCTTCCTTCAGGGTGATTTCACGAATTTCGATGACAATAAAAATATAGGAGTGTAAAATATTCGTTGATCATCATTCAATCTCGGGCAACGTCGAGTTTCCCTGCTAGTATATATATATGTTGCGTTGTTATCTCTAATAAGGGATTAGAAGAGATTACGTATAATATATATTAATTGTTATATCATAAAGGGGACCGTGTGTGATCATCTAGTCAGAATTAACGTCATGTGATCGTCTAGTGGTCCAGTCTATTAAATGATATGTCCATATGCCTTTGTGTGTGTGTGTGTATGTGTGTGTGTGTGTGTGTGTGTGTGTGTGTGGTACATGTATTTTTCAATATACCTTCTGCGTCTTTGATGTCCATCTGGAAACGTCTCGCCTTGAAAGGGAGACTGGTACTTGTTTTAGATGAATATTCATTCACTCCAACACGATGAATTGGTTTTATAGATTTATTTCACTTTCCAGATGTCTCGCAGAGGATAGAAAGTGAATCCCTGGCTTGCGTGGTTTCTTCTTCTATGTCTTATTTCTACATACGTCAGCGTCCCCCCAGTGAAGGGGAGGAGACGTCTGTGATAGCCGTCTGTCGCCTTCTACGCCCAAACCAAATATCTACGATTAAGCTAACCTGATCACGTGACTCACATGCAATCCGATCAGCTGACCCGTCAACGTGTATACGATATAATTTACACACATCCCCCTCTCTCTCGATCCATTCTCTAACGTACACACACACACACACACACACACACACACATATATATATATAGGAGAACAATAGGAATGAGAAAGTCACAAAAACTATAAATTGGTGAATATAGATTGGTTCATTTATTCAATAATGGAATACAAATAATTAATTTGGGGGAAGGAGGGACTCTTTATGCCAAGGCATTTCGAAGCCTAATTCTTCTCATCAGAAGAGTAGAGAATATGCTAGGTAACATAGTTGGGATGTGGCGTCTAGCGTGAGATTCATTAGGAACGAAACAGATCAATTAAAATGATATTTTATCGAATTCTAAATAAAGGAGGAACGTATTATATAGAGTGTAATGTAGAAAGGTGTATAGGGTCTTTATCGTAGTCTTAAATGGATGTGGTATATGTTTTAGGGTTAGGGTGGGTGTATAGTGTGGATGGGTGGTAAGTCTATTTTATCGGTGTGTAAGATGTCTATTATCTATGGAGGGGCCTTTAAGAGATGCAACCGAGACAACAACAGCAGCATGAAGTGGTGTATCATTTAGGAGAGGTACTATAAGCTCCAATGATACACGTTGAGCTTTATATTGTCCATATAATTCTCCTCTTATAGAATTGATATCACTTTTTTCTTCTAACGCACTAAGCTATATATATATATATATATATATATATATATATATATATATATATATATATATATATATATATATATATATATATATATATATGTGGGGGGTGTACATGCATATGCAAACATAAATATAATAGTTCAGAAGACCTGTCAAAATGCAGATTTTTAAAAAAGTAAACATTTATTTAAATTTTAATTGCGATCCATTGCAATCTTCCGGTGCATTCAATTGTCTGCTTTCAATTAATCTGATTGTCGGCTTCCGGTAATTCCGATGATTCAATTATTGGCTTCTGGTGCATCATTGCTATTGTTTAGTAAGAGCAACAAAACATTTTATTCCTTACCTGAACTAAGGGTATTTTGTCTTTCTTTTCACGTTCTACTTAAAATAATGCACTGACAAATTATAAATACTACTAAACTGAATGCAACAAGAAAGTACTGTTTTCATTTAAAGTTTTATAAACCCATGTAAAATGGAAACTAAATCGTTATAGAGAGAAATCATGAAACTTACAACAAATCCACGATATTTGTAAACCATTCAGTATAGTATTTACAATTGTGATTTTGTTGTAGCATTAAATAATCTCTAAAGCACTGATATATATAGCGGTGTGAAATTAGGTATGTTTGTATGTTTATATATTTTTATGTACAGGATTCACAATTTAACTAATTAGCCAATCATAATAAACTTCGTAATACAGCTACTAAGTGCATGGGATCCAAATATCGTCTATATTTAGTTCAATATAATTTACTGCGAGATGATAAAAAAGTGGAAACCCTTCGTGAAAATTCAGATGACTCAATTTTTGTGAAATTTTAGCAATAACGATTAGACATCAATAAATAATGTCGGAATTTTAGTTTCTCTGTTGTAAATTAAAGGGGTTTAAAGGGCATAATATGTACACACTTTCAATTTGAAGATTAAAATTCAGAGTGGAACGATAAAATTGTCGCCCTAAAGAAACCAACAATACAACTTTATTTCAAAACTTAATTGAAAAAAATAAATTCAGGTAACTCAGTTGTGTAGTTGAGCTGACATCTACTCAGTGTAGCCGCCTTCAGCCTCATTCATCGCCTCGACACGGGTTCGGAACTTTTCTACAAGCGCCTGTGAGAGCTCGGCGAATACTCAGCGGATGGCGGCGATCAGGCTGGCTTTGGTGTTGTGGGAGGTCATGTTGGTGATGTTTTCGACGCATGACTAAACGAAGTAGTCCAGCGGGTTAAGGTCGGGAGAGGAAGGGGATCAGTGAGAGAAGAGTACAAAGTCATAGCATTCCTTCTGAAGCCAATCCTGGATCTCTTTGGACTTGTGGAGCGGGACCGAGTCCTGCTTCCACACTCAGGGTCTGCGAGCGCCCACCTGATTACGCCAAGGGACCACCACACTTTTCAGCACATCCAGGCACACTTTGGTGTTGACTTTCAAACCAACTTCGAAGATGTGATGTTGCATGATGTGGCCATCACTTGAAACCATACCAAAGACAATAACCTTGATCATCCGATACGTTGAGCTGTGCCCTCAAGCATTGAACCGTCCAGATTTGCATTTTGAGGTTGCTAGCAATGATCCTGTTGTCATAACTTGGATCGATAGAGAGCATGAGTTGTACAGCGACGGATCTCCGATCTCGCCAGTGGAACATTGTGTCCCTTTCAGACATAAAAGGATTCTTCTATCGCTCTAGGAATTTGTACACAACTGGCTAACTAGTAGATGATCTGCAACAAGAAAGAAAACCGCTTTACATCAAACGGAAATGGAAGCATGTCATCTTTTCTAGGGTGACAATTTTATCGTTCCACTCTGCATATCATATTTGCATTGAATTTGATCTTTAGTCATTTAACACCAATTAGGCAATAATTTCTGAACCAACTTCTTAAGACCATTTAATGTTTAGTGTTAAATTCCAGATATTTTCTAGGATCAAAATCATGTAATGAATTTTGATAAAAAATGGAATGACAATTTTAGACATAAAGTTTAGTAGCATTATATCTTGAGTTTAATGGCACATAATAGTGGAGCAAAACCGTTCCGCTTGATGAATTAATTTTACCCGTCCTGGGACGGGGATTCTTCTAGTGCTGTGTATAATATAAAGCTATCAAACTGAACCTCATGTTTTATCTTGCAATATTGGAAAGATCATTCCAAAACGTACTGGATTCGCATGTTCATGCGGATGAGTTCTGAAATTTAAGTCAGAATTCATAATCGAAATCACTACAAGCCTTTATTACGCTGATTGTGTAACAGAGCACCGACGCGCATATGGCAGCTGTAGGCAAATGACAGAACCGTGTGCGCGGTGACGTCATGGCAAGGAAGAAGGAAAAAATTATATAAAAAAACGTGCGCAGACCGATAAGCACATTAGATACATGAGTGACGTCACCGCCGAGACTCGGTGTCACTTAACTTGGCTGGAGAAGGAGGAAAAAAGATCTTTTGTTAAAACTTGAAACAACGAGTTGAATTTCTTTCCTCTTCCTTTCTTATGTTACTTGCGACGGAGTCTACAGCGTGTTGGGTCGCTACATATTAACGACTGCGTTACAATTGGTGCAAACATGTATGTTTCTTTCTGTCTTGCACAATCAGTGATCATTTCTCAAGCGAGCTAAGTACGTGATGCAAGTTTATAAAAAAGTGATTGCCAACTAGACTCGTTCTATTTTCTTAACCAGAACATGGTACTGATAACAACTTTACGGTGCTTGGATCAACCCCTAAACTTCTTGGGCGCAACAGAAGCTCCTTGGCTTCTAACACTGCGTTAGATTTAGACAAGAAAATACAAGAAGCCATCATGACTTCCGCCAGATCCATGTAGACTTACTATAACACGCACACATACACCTACCTACATATCTACATAGTCCTGAGTTCAACACATTGACATGTACTGTGCACAAAGATTCTCATACATAACTATTTTTTTTTTCTTTACAACCTAGAAGATTATTCTATTCTTTCATACATGCACTCTCTTCTCTTCCTAAGGAGAATTTCGTTATCAACACAGGGTCTTTCTAGCCTTTTGTCTTCATCTATGCTTATGGACTTGTTCCATTACCAACACCATTCTCTTCCACTCTTCTTTTATTTACATACTACCACGACTACCCGGCATTGCCCAGGGCCATAAAAATCTAAATAGAACAAGCTAAATAGTGTGTGTAACATCTTTATATTAAAACTTCTCTCTGCCTCTCTCAATGCATCTCTCCCGTTTTTTTTTCTACACTCCACTACCCCACCAACTTTAACCTCCTCCCATTCCTCATTTGCTTTAATGGATCAAAAATAATAATAATAATAATAATAATAATAATAATAATAATAATAATAATAATAATAACAGTGTAAGTCAATCATATCATCTTTATATAATAGTTAACATTGCAAATGACTGACAAACCGACCTCTCCTAGCGAAACCTGACCCAGTTGGCTTCTAAAGGATAAATATATATCTTTTAATTTTAGATATTGTTCATTCGGAGCAACGCCAAACAAGAAGTTGTTTATTTTCTAGTTTTTTTTATGTTTATTTTCTAGTTTTTTTTTTTTTTTTTTTGGCATTTAGCTGGACACATATATACACAGACAACAGCCCTTTATATAATAGATTTGCACCGCTACCCGACGTTGCCCGGGGCCATATAGAGTTACATTTTGATTAAAATTCTACCTTTGCCCCTCCCTTTCTTCTCCACTAAGCCCATTCTTCTCTCTGTATACACACAAGTAGTCAATCCATTTAGGAGTTGACTCCCTTTTTTAATAAATAAAGGTTACTTCCATTTAGTTAATACATAATCTGAAAACTGACCCTCCCTGACGAAACCTACCATAGTTTTGGATCAAGATCAAAGAAGTAATAATATATCTTTTTAAATTTTGGAGAGTATTTATCCGATCAAAAAACCATGAGAAATAACATAGAATAGGTTAAAATTGTTTTTAACGTTTATGTAATATATTAACACCTGTATCTCTTTTTCCCGTCCATTGCCCTCACTTGTTTTAATGCATTGAAAAAAATAATACGAGAAATTGAGCTTTAAGTTTTAAATAGCACTTGAGTAATTAAAAATAATGATCATCGACATATTAGGCGTATAAAACTTATTAAAGATTACAGTATGCTATCTAGCATATTAAACAGTTTCCAATCCAGCTTCAAGCAAAAATATAATGAATAAAAAACAAAAACAATTTCATATTTCATTTAGAGCAATTGTTCCCAACCTTTCAAATGTGACGACCTATATTTGAACAAGAGATCAGGAAGCGACCTTTAAATCTTTAAAATATCTTAAATATTCATTCACTTTGTATTCAACAAACTGCCATATATTGCGATGATTGAATTATAGATTATTTATTCGTGAAGTAACTGTATATTTCGTAAATTCAAGATTAATTAAAACTTATTTCATAAAAAAATCTAAAACCACGACAAAAATTAATTAATTGCACATTAATAAAAAAAATTATTCGAAAACACAAATTTCCAGCGTTATGTAAGTATGTTTATGACCTGATCTTAATGAGACGGGTAGTATTGCATTTTTTTTAGCTAGCGATTCTATCCAGGGGCTATGTTGTTAATATGGTATACCTAAAGTCGTCTTCCAAATTTAATTGATTTCGGTACTTGTTTTTAAGGATGATAAGTTGAGAGAATGCTGCTTCAGAGAAGTAAGTTGTTGGGATGGGAACGGCAATAAATTTCTTTATTGCGATTTCTGGTAACGTTTTGCCTAAAATTCCTGTAGTTGCAGTCCTCTGCTGTTTCAGGGACACCAGAATCACAGACATTGGAAAGGTTGAGTGTAAGGGAAAAAGATTTGAAACATTTACAAGGGAAATAACTTCTTATTTAAACAGTAATATTATTTTAAAAAATTTTTTGTATCAACATCGATGTTAATTTCATTCTTCAACAAATTGGGCAATTGTTGGGAACATGTATAATTTCGTTTGGTTTATTTTGGTGAGCCATGGTTCCAATTTCATTTTAAAAGACGATATATTTTCAAGCAAAAATATTATCGTATTTTCCTTACCATGAAATCCTGTATTAATACTATTAAATATTTTTAAAAAATGTCGACTAGGTATAGTAATTTGCACAACGTAAATTCATCCGTAAACAAAGAGTCATATTCGTTTGCATTTTGAAAAGCAAGAAACATTTGCAGTTTTCCTGTCAATTCAAAATTCTCTTAAACTCCTTTCTTTCCGAAAGCTGCGTTACAAAAGTAAATTGTTGGGAACGGCAATAAATTCCTTATTATGATTTCTGATATTACTGGGAACATTTGAGAACTTTTTGCTCCAAATTTTTGTAGTCGTAGTTTATCAAAATACAATTTAGCTTCAAAATTTATGTTTTAAGTCAATGAACTCTTCTGTTGCCTGAGGGACTTCAAATACGTTGGCCTTGGAAGGGTTGATTGTAAGTGAAAAAGATTTGCAACATTCACCAGGGAAATAACTTCCTATTTGAACAGTAGTATTTTCCAAATGCTCTTCTATCAAGCCATATAAGTCATCAATGTTAATTTTATTTGCAGATGTTGGGAACATGTATGATTTTGTTTGGTTAATTTTGGTGACCCAGAGTAGCAATTTAATTTTAAAAGACAATATATTTTTAAAGATATTATCGTACTTCCTTCATCTTACAATCTGGTATCACGTCAATCAGGTATACCAATTTTCATTTTGAGAATCAGGAAATATTTTAAGCTTTCCTCTAAATTCAAAACATCTCAACGTATTTCCTTTCGAGAACCACCTTACCTGTGAAACAGTAGTACTTCATGCGTTGAACCCTAATTTTCACATAAAACTTTGAAGAGCCGTGTTGCAAGTGAGCTTTATTTAACGACATCCACCGCTTTAATCACTTTGTTAAGCACTTCTTTGAATGGTTCAGGTAACATCTTGGTTGCTAATACTTATCGATGAATCATGCCATGAGTCCCAATTACTTCTGAGGTAATTTTTTGTGAATTAACAATTGTAAACCAGACGTACCACTGAGCATAGCAAGTACAAAATCCGCACAATTTCTCTCACCCAGTCGAGTATTCTTTAGATAAATCACCAATTAAACGAAATAATATTAGCAGCATCTTTGAAGACGTTTACGAAATAAGAAATCCTTTGTAATTTTAGAAAAATTCTTATAATGATGAACATACACAAAAGGTTGTGAAAAAGTTTGTCAAATCATCAGTTATAGTTTGTTTTAATTCTTGAATTTGACATAAAATATACTCAAACATATCTGTCATCTTTCGTTTTGTCGTATTGTTTGTACACAGATAGAAGCGATAATTTATTTATTGCTTCAAAAACGATCATGAGTCGTACAATATCTTTGTTGCAAGGAAAAATAAAATGTTCAGCTACTGTGTGTTTTTTTTATCATGTACTATTTTTTATGTAACCAGGTATAAAGTTTCAATGGCGGCTTAATTTTTGTTTTGAAATGATACACTTTTATCAAGCCGCCGGGTTTTTACACCAACGATGTTCGCATTTAAAATTCAATACTTTTATCTTTCACGTCAGAGTACTTAGTTTGGAGATGTTAGCTGATTTCATATGAATGGAACAAGAACTTCCAATCATATTACATGCTGTGGTCTTTACACACCCGCAATAACCATGTCAAGAAATGTACTTTACTCGTTTTTAAAGGGGTAAGTATAACTCAAACAACACTAGATGAATGTAAAGGGCGATACCGGTGAGGCCATCAAAACAAATCAGGTAATAAACATAGACGTAAAAGGCGAGTAGGCCAGGGAAAGGAAAAACCATATGAGGGTAGCAGAAAAGATAAATATGAAAAGAAAATAGTAATTAAACCAATATAATCTCAATAGCCTTATATTTACAATACAAAAAAGAGAAACGTATTGTTTTGTAGGTACGAAACTTACAATGAAAATATTCTATCGTTGCTTTAAAACGTTGCTCTGATAGGAATTTTTGTGGCCTTGGGGCAATAGTTTTGATTGTGTTGTTTGTTTTAGTTATTCAAGTCGAAACAGAAAATTAAAAAGATATATAAAAAAGTTATATGCAAAGAAAAAAAAAATGATTAATCAATCAATGTAATTTCGAAAGCCTGAACTTTTTAATTACAAAAAGTTGTACATTGTTTTGTAAGGAAATCGGTAGGAAAATTCCCCATGAAAAATTACGCCATTTTACAAAGAAACATGTTACGATGAAACAGTAAATAAAACAATGTAATTTCAAAAGCCTTAATTATTTTATCAGACAAAGAGAAACATATTGTTCTGTAATGAAACACGAAAGAAACTATCCATGAAAATCTCACCTACTTCACAAAAAAAGTCAAGAAGGCCACTAGTAAACAAAACAATGTAATGAAATAGGTACGAAATCTTCCATCTTTACACCACCAACGATCTGACCTCGATATGGCCACAATTGATATGAATGACTCTCGTCTCAAATAAGGATCCTGCTTTGAAAAGCTTTTTGGACTGACTTTCACCCTTGACTTGAAATGGAAAACTTACATCAAATCTGTTGTCAAGGTCACTGGAAAATATTCACTGCCTTCAACCGCTTCGAAGGTATCTCACCCCTGACACCATCCTCTATATGTATGATCTAAATACACCTTAAATGAAGTACTTTGGCCAACGCTGGAGAGGAGCTGCCCAGAATATCATATCTTGCCTTGATAGAGTTCAACTTCGAAACCTGGTGGGCGATGCCCCTTTCTCTTCCCTGCAACCTCTTTCCCACAGAAGAGACGAGTCTGTCTCAGCTTTAATGTTATTTTCACAGCAAGTGCTCCCCCGCCAAACTTTCGCTAAAAGCACTCGTCAAGCTACAACCATTACCAACAAGCTCCCCTACTGTCTATCAGTGTTTAAATCTAAATGCAAATTCCATGAACAAAGCTTCTTTCCTAGAACTGCCCACTTATGGAACTTAGTTCCAATGCAATCGTCTTCTAGTCAAATGTGAACACTTTTTGCTATCCTATCCTCTTAAATAGTCCAATTCTGTATAAATTCTCACCAAAAACTATCACTGAGAACTTTACGCACAGACCACCTTACACTCATTAACCCTTATCTTCGAGTGGGTTCCGAGTTTTACTAAGTGGTGATTTCTCTGTAAAAAAAAAAATTACAAAGAAAATGTTCTAGCGTTGCTTTAAACGACGCTCTGATAGGAATTTGTGTGGCCCGTTTTGTATTTTTTTACTTTTAGCTGGACATACAAGCAAACTAACATAGAAACAAACACACAGATATTTGCCATTTATAAAATAAACTAGCAGAGCTACCCGAAAAGAGATTTTTTAAAGTGAGGAGTGAAAACATAGAATTTGGTAGGCCTTCAAAGCGTGACTAAAAGCGCCAAATAAAATTAAGTATGTATCCAGAGCACTGCTAAAACAAAGTTTCTCTCACTCTCTCTCTCTCTCTCTCTCTCTCTCTCTCTCTCTCTCTTTGTAAGAAAATGAAAATTCTTCTAAAACGATATATCAAATCGGTGGTTAGCATCTTTAAATAATAAAAAAAAATGCTGACTCATTGTTACGTTGTGTGTGTATATGAATATACTCCATAATGGCGTACATGCTGAATAGTTGGGTTTATATTTTATCTGCATATTCATGTACGTGTAAATACGTGTATGTATATACGTCGTATTACTTAGTTGATCGTCTAGTGTATATATTTTAATATTTATGCAACAGTTCTAGCAGGAAACGATTGATGTGGACGTATCGTAGAAAACAGTTCTTTTAACAGGTGTAAATGAACACAACACATACCTGGATTATATACGAACATTTATTTTCATGATTCCGGCCGACATCTTCAGAGATTACAACGTCTTCACATCTTGGCTGCCTGAGAAAATGCCCCTCCCTGCGTCATGGAGAGATCAACATCCCCTTGAGTCGTCCGTTCTCTCTGATGTCCAGCTAACGGCTGACTAGAAACTCCCCACATCTACATCTCATTATGTGTCTAAAACCAACAGTTGATGTAACCTCAATCTAGTTATTTGTTTATCCAAACAAAAAATTATGTTTTCTAAATCGCATTCTCTTTATAGTTGTTTATTATTTCAGCTGTCAATCACTTTTTCCCAATTTAATTGTTCATTTTTCTAATCATAATAATTGATCCAGCGACCCACCGTCGCTCAAATCAATCAATTAGTAATAATAATAATAATAATAATAATAATAATAATAATAATAATAATAATAATGTTTTGACCCTTGGCCCTGCCTGTCCCAATTAACACAGACACTACCCTATGATCACAGCCAAAGCGTCACAACATTACATCATTTCCTGGGCTTTATTAATTCATGATAACATTAAAAATTTTGTTTAATGCATGATAACATTCAGTAATACAACTGTTCATTCAACATCCAAAGAATGAATTTTTCCCCCTAAATTTTAGATATTATTACAGAGTTTTAAAAAATACCATCTTTGTGGTGGTTTATTGTGTATTTTTTTTTAAATTTTAGCTGGATATATAAACATACAGACATACAGACAACTACACTTTATATAATAGATTAACAAAAACGACCCAATAAAGTTATTCTGGATATTTGAAAGAACTTTCGCCCCGTTTTCTAAAACATTTCCCCCGGACATCTTTTTTTTTAATGCGGTCCCATCATGAAGTTCTGAGAAATAAACAGATAGACGAATGTCGAGTCAAACCATTTTGACTAGGGGGGGTGTAATAGTGGATTTTAACGTTTTCCAACCACCTTGAATCCATCTGCTGATCCGGTCATGAAGCGTTGATCCCATGGGGAAATACGTCTTTCTAACGCAAAGGTCGGACAAAACATGGCATGTGTTATGTAAATAGTCATTGGGCTAAAAAAAAAAAAAAAAAAAAAAAAAAAAAAAACTCCTTCATCCACCCCTTACCTTATCAATTCGACTCAATGCCAGATTTACTGAACGCATTTGTAGAAGAAATGCACTCACTCATAATGATCTGTGAGATGATTATGACACACAACTAAACGTTGACGTCAAATTTATTTCATGTGTCAAAATGATCTTGAAGGAAAATGAAAACCTAGGTTTATGTACGACAAGTTAAGGCACGATAACTGACTCCTGCTGATTTTCTATTCATGTGGTATTTAAGCATGTCATTCGAACAACCTAGGATTCTTATGTCTATTTATGTGGTATTTAAGCACGTCATTCGAACAACCTAGGATTCTTATGTCAAGTACAAGAAGCAACCGATTTTAATTTAGACGGACTGACATGTTGTTTTTCCCCATGAAAAATATTTGTAAAAAAATATGCGTTCTTTTAGACTGACAGGTCGAGATTTGAGGAAATTTTTTGATGTGTTTGCTTTTTATTGTCATTCATTATGGTAAACATTTATGATTAAAACAACAACAAATACAACAACAACAACAACAACATACTTACTATAAAATACAAAACAAAACATTTACAATTTAAAAATAGTAAACATATCTATTTTTTTTAATTTAAGGGAACATTTTTTTATTGTACTCGTATTTTTTTTATATAGTCCCCCTAAGTTAGAAAAAAAACTTGTTTATTTTTTATAAAGATTCTTACTAAAAAAAAAAAAAAAAATCAACAGGACTAATTTGTCATGCCTTTATTTGCCGTGCCTTAATTAGTCTTGCCTAAATATGTCCGGCCTTTACTTGTCGTACATTCATGTGCCGTGCCTAAATTTCACGCGAATATAGAATCAGTTGTCGTACATTTGTCGTGCCTTAATTTGTCGTACATGAACAGTAAAACTGTAAAAATCTTACTAGGTTGGAATGTACTGCATGCATCTGAAAGTTGAAAGGTTTGCGTACGTTGTGGGTTGCATGAGCTGTGGGCGAAAGCGGAATGTGCGAATTGTGTTATCACTCACTATAATATCTTGAGTAGATTACTTTGTTCCAATCAAAATTTTTAACTCTCAGTTCCTGCTTTGCGGACGGGACGACAGTGGCAGGCAAAATATGCCCCTTTCTGATTAATGATCATTTTCATCTAAGATAACGCGGAAGCCCCTTCCCCGTTTTCCCACGTTAAGAACAGCTTTCTTGTACGCTTGTTCAATTATTATGTATCATGTTCAATTATCCAGCTAATAGACAGCAGAAACTCGAAGTTAAAAACACCAAACACTCTTAACTATAACTGATTGCTTTAATTTTAACGGTTTAAAAGGATTGCATTTTTTTGGTTTACACCTTCTTTGTGGGGGGATTTCAGGTTCTTGAAATTCACCCTTTGAAAACTGGATTGGCTAAGTTATTATTATTATTATTATTATTATTATTATTATTATTATTATTATTCACTAGTTCTCACACAGCTAATCACCAGTTATTGCTCGTGTTTCCTGGTGTCTGGGTAACAACAAGTCTTCCCACATTTCCAGTACTCTCCATCTCTTTCGATAACCTTTGCAAATGAATTTGCATCACTACAACAGAGGCATGCCATTGATTTCTCGCTGACAACAATAATTGTTCTTCACTGGAATTTGAGTAGCAATAAGCCTCCCCAAGTTCCAAGTTCCCTTAGCACCTGTCCAGTAGAGGTCTGGTTAGTGCTTTTTCTCTTCAGTCTTTCCACCATCCTTGACTTTTCTCGACTATTTGGTATGTTGTTGTTGTTGTTGTTGTTATTATTATTATTATTATTATTATTATTATTATTATTATTATTATTATTATTATTATTATTATTATTATTATTATTATTATTCACTAGGCGTTTTCACGCAAGTTATTGTTTGTGATTTTTCACTGATAAAAGCAATCTTTTCATAAGATTGGAGTTTGAGTGAAAACAAGTCTTCTCGGCTGTTTCTGATTATACGGTTATAGCGTGGCTCACGAGAGTAAAGAAGGCCGATGCACATGACAGCGTGACGTCATTATCAGGTTCACTTGTAGGCATATGATCTAGGCTATCAGCAGCAGTTTCGTCTAGTTTTCAGTTTGCTGTCTAACATGGCGTATTCTTGCGTTGTTACAAATTGGCGGGGAAATTATCCAAAAGGCCCCAAAGTATATATTTTCTTATCCTAAACTTTTTCAATTTGGATACGTGCCATTAGAAGGGAAAATTTTCTTCCAACCAAATATAGTAAAGTAAGTGATGTTTTTTGTTAATAATTAAACGTGTATTGAATTAGAGCTGTATTAAAGTACTTTCATAATGTTTGATAACATTGTTAATATAAATTAAAGTACTTTCATAACGTTTGATAACATTGTTAATATAAATTAAAGTACTTTCATAACGTTTGATAACATTGTTAATATAAATTAAAGTACTTTCATAACGTTCGATAACATTGTTAATATAAATTAAAGGACTTTCATAACGTTTCATAGCATTGTTAATATAAATAAATTAAAGTACTTTCATAACGTTTGATAACATTGTTAATATAAATTAAAGTACTTTCATAACGTTTGATAACATTGTTAATATAAATTAAAGTACTTTCATAACGTTTGATAACATTGTTAATATAAATTAAAGTACTTTCATAACGTTCGATAACATTGTTAATATAAATTAAAGTACTTTCATAACGTTTGATAACATTGTTAATATAAATTAAAGAAAAAATACTATTTATTGCTAATACAGCAAATATTATGTTGATATCTTTAACTGTTTATTTTCTTATAAGGCTAAAAAGTCTATCAGGAAGGTTGAACATTTAATTTAATTTGGTTTTAGGTTTTAAAATTATAAACAAGTAATTTTTACGTGCCATATTTTCTTTTTAATAATAAATAAAACCTTTCATTGAGTATGTCCAAATATTTGAAAGTTCTATATATTTTTTTAAAGTCGGTTTGAAAATTATTCACCTCGTGGCTATTAATGAAATTAGCCGTGACTGAGCGTTATATATTAAAATTGATTGTTTCTTTTTAGAATTATAAACAAATAATTTTCACATGAGAATATTTGTCAAAAATATTTTTTTTTAATTTATTTACTTGCCTCCCCACAAGGGCACAGTTAGACACAAGGTCGGTTTTTAATGTAGGAAAATTTAGCTCCTCAAAAAGGGGCACTCTGGATAGGAAAAAAAAATTATCTCGGTCATGAAGGATTTCTCCTCCACTGGCCGAGGACAGAACAAATGAAGTGTAACATCAGAACAGATACTACACTGTTATTATTATTGTAAATGTTTGTTTACAATCTTTTCTTAGATTTTAGCAATAGTTTACGTTATGGTATGAATGTTTTCTTTAATTATGTTTTTAGGTATGTGAACATCATTTTCGGCCTGAGGATGTAATAAAGAAGTCAAGATTCGATGATAAAACGTTTGTGAAATAAACACGCTAGATGAGAACATTAGTCTGAATAATCTCTAAAGTTCCAAAAAATAGCATTCAACCCATGTGATTTTTCTCTAAATAAAATTAAAAAAATATTTCTACACTAGTAACTTTCATTGTTTGTTTGTATTTAAATTATTTGTTTGATTTCATTTTTTGTATTTTATCGCTTGTTTTCATTCTTAAAATTATTTATTGATGGTTTTCACTTTTAAAATTATTCATCGTTGGTGTGTAATATGTTTTTTAATTCTTTGTTTCCTAACTTCATAATTCAGTTTTATCAGTATTAAATTGTATATTGCTTTTAAATTACTTAATTTTACATAGATAATATTTATATTTTATATTGAATAAAGTTCAGTTTCAGTATTAATCGAACTGCGTTCCTTTTTCTTTTAAAAAATGTTTTATTGCTCTTTTTCAAATGTAGAGTCTGACAAATCTTACCTACATTGCCTGCATGCATTTTTCAGTTAACAGGCCTTCTTCTTACTCTCGGTGGCCGTGGTTATAGACACCAACTCTCTACTGTCCCGAGATTTTAAAATTGCTCCAAACCAGGAATGAAATTACTTAATGTAAGGAAATACAACTTCGAGGCCAAAAACTAGCCAACGGTAAGTGTTAGATGGCATAAAATCAAACCATTTAAACAATAATTTTCCCCCTTTGCAGAAACATCGCTCATGGAATGTGAGGACTAAAGGACAAAATAAGGGAAGCAAAAATTACGCGGCTACCGAAAATAAATCCAACGTCTACTTTTGTCTCTACTTAAATCATGAACTATTAGAGATAAATAGACAGACCACTTAGTATTTGGCTTGAAGCAAAGTGTAGTATCTGTTCGGATAATGTACTATATCTTTTCTGCTCTCAGTCAGTGAATAAGAAATCAAGTATTTTTTTTGGGGGGGGGGGTAGAGCGTATTTTTCCCCTCATTAAAAACCGACTTGGTATATAATTCTCCCTTTGTAGCATAAAGAAAGACTTTTAAAAAATGGTAGAACATTGGAGGGCGATGCATTTTTTAAGCTGAAGAAAAAAAAGTATTGAAACATTGAAATTATTTCTATATCATACAAATAACATTGAAATTATTTCTATATCATACAAATAACATTGAAATTATTTCTATATTATACAAATAACATTGGAATTATTTCTATATCATACAAATAACATTGAAATTATTTCTATATCATACAAATAACATTGAAATTATTTCTATATCATACAAATAACATTGAAATTATTTCTATATTATACAAATAACATTGAAATTATTTCTATATCATACAAATAACATTGAAATTATTTCTATATCATACAAATAACATTGAAATTATTTCTATATCATACAAATAACATTGAAATTATTTCTATATCATACAAATAACATTGAAATTATTTCTATATTATACAAATAACATTGAAATTATTTCTATATCATACAAATAACATTGAAATTATTTCTATATCATACAAATAACATTGAAATTATTTCTATATTATACAAATAACATTGAAATTATTTCTATATCATACAAATAACATTGAAATTATTTCTATATCATACAAATAACATTGAAATTATTTCTATATCATACAAATAACATTGCAATTATTTCTATATTATACAAATAACATTGAAATTATTTCTATATTATACAAATAACATTGAAATTATTTCTATATCATACAAATAACATTGAAATTGTTTCTATATCATACAAATAACATTGAAATTGTTTCTATATCATACAAATAACATTGAAATTGTTTCTATATCATGCAAATAACATTGAAATTATTTCTATATCATACAAATAACATTGAAATTATTTCTATATTATACAAATAACATTGAAATTATTTCTATATTATACAAATAACATTGAAATTATTTCTATATCATACAAATAACATTGAAATTATTTCTATATCATACAAATAACATTGAAATTATTTCTATATCATACAAATAACATTGAAATTATTTCTATATCATACAAATAACATTGAAATTATTTCTATATCATACAAATAACATTGAAATTATTTCTATATCATACAAATAACATTGAAATTATTTCTATATCATACAAATAACATTGAAATTATTTCTATATCATACAAATAACATTGAAATTGTTTCTATATCATACAAATAACATTGAAATTATTTCTATATCATACAAATAACATTGAAATTATTTCTATATCATACAAATAACATTGAAATTATTTCTATATCATACAAATAACATTGAAATTATTTCTATATCATACAAATAACATTGAAATTATTTCTATATCATACAAATAACATTGAAATTATTTCTATATCATACAAATAACATTGAAATTATTTCTATATCATACAAATAACATTGAAATTATTTCTATATCATACAAATAACATTGAAATTATTTCTATATCATACAAATAACATTGAAATTATTTCTATATCATACAAATAACATTGAAATTATTTCTATATCATACAAATAACATTGAAATTATTTCTATATCATACAAATAACATTGAAATTATTTCTATATCATACAAATAACATTGAAATTATTTCTATATCATACAAATAACATTGAAATTATTTCTATATCATACAAATAACATTGAAATTATTTCTATATTATACAAATAACATTGAAATTATTTCTATATCATACAAATAACATTGAAATTATTTCTATATTATACAAATAACATTGAAATTATTTCTATATTATACAAATAACATTGAAATTATTTCTATATCATACAAATAACATTGAAATTATTTCTATATCATACAAATAACATTGAAATTATTTCTATATCATACAAATACCTCCGAAAGTGACTTTGTTGTTGTCAGGATGGAGTGTGGTTATGTTCAGTTCGAAGAGGTCCACTCTCCTAGGCTTTGTGTTCTTTCTGAGGAGAGGTTAACTGCTAATCGCATGAGGTGTCTCTATCGGAGAATTCTGGGACTGCTCAGGCATTTTTGTATACTCGAGTGGGCTTGTTCTAATGCACTGAGTTTTGAAAACCTGAAATTTCACCTGAAATAACATATTGGAGAAGGAGAGAAGTATCACCATTTATATTGATAATAATTAAATTGAAATTCTGAAACAAGATTCCATGGTCTCAGAGTAGCCCAAAGTGGACAGTTTGACCCAGAATGAACACAAAGTAACCCAGAGTGGACCCAGAGAAACTCAAAGGAGACCCAGAGTAACTCAACATGGTCAAGAGTAGTTCAGAGTTGGCGTAGAATATCTCACAATGGTCTCAGAGCAGCTACGAGTGGTCCTAGAGTAGTCCAAAATTGACCCAGAGTAGTCTTGAGTGGTTCCAGAGTAGCCATGTGTAGTCCCAGAGTGACTGAGAGTGGACCCAGAGATGTCTCAGAATGGCTAAAAATGGCAACTCGCCCTGCACCACAAAAAATAAAACCTTCTCTAATATAGATATGAAAGGACTTATATTTTTTTTACTGCCCATTTGTTTTTTAATTCATTTTTCTTCCGATTTTATTCAATTCATTAGTTTTTCATTACATTTTATGCAAAATTACACGATTTTGTGTGTAGCAAAATTAACATTTCTAGTATTTTAAAAGCGATATGTTGAAGAAGATAAGACAACTTTGACGGCAAAGTTTACCGTCTTTTATTCGCTTGGTAAAAAAAATGGCCTCCCATGCTGTTATTCTGCTTACGGCGAAATCAAAGTCAGATGCCATTTGCTTTGTTGTCGACCTCCCGCCGCCGAAAAGTACGGAAGCTTGTAACACTCCTCCATGCGTGTTCGTTTGTGCAGCGATGTATAACGGACTAGTTATCACTCATGCAATAAGTCCCCTTCTTAATAGCATCAGTATATTCCATCAAAAAGACAATGTCAGTACATCTGGGACCGAATATGTTGCAGGATGTATACGAATAAGAATAGGAATAACTAAAAAAATGTTCGTATTATTTGGATTCTTCGGATTACTGTTTCATCCTGAGGGCCATTTTCACAACGTTTCGCTCGATGTAATCTCCGACCTTCTTCAGGTGCATCTTGTCGAACTCAGGAATGCTTTTGTCAAACTCGGGAATCTGGACGGAATTTCATGCAGAAACCTTTATTTATTTCACGAGGGTAGCATGCTCTTGTGCCATCAATGTAACCATGACTGGTCTTAAGGTCCTAAGTAATTCACAATTGTATGTTTTCGTCGCCCACACTAAGAATTGAACCTTCAACTTTCAAGAGAATATTACTTTTACAATTGACTTTTCCAAGTACTCTAAACACTGCGCCACGGGTCTTTGCGTCAAAATTCCTGAGTTCGACAAGATACACATGAAGAAGGTCGGAGGTTACATTGACCGAAGCGTTGTAAAAATGACACTCAATATGAGAACAGTAGTCTGAAGAATCCAAATAATACAAATAACCAATTCTCATGTAAAAAATTTAGAAACGTCAAAACATGTTATATAGGCTATACTACAATCACTCCATAGACTCCTATGCTAGTAATCAGACCAAAGTGCTGTAAACCAATACATTAATATTAGAGACTAACGTTATAATTATATCAGGAATATTTTTTACAGAAGTCAATGTCAGTTATTTCTCACTGATAATAACAAGAGTGGTGCACGGATTAAAAACCTGGGTGTGCTAAGTTCGAATCCAGTTTGAATCCAGTTCTTTCGACTAAAACATTTTCATCAAACTTGACTTTGTGTCTAACCTCCCAAAGAGGAGGTAAATAAAATAACAAAGTGTGCTCGCTTGAAGTTTAAGTGACAACCCTCCTCAGATTTTCAGCTATCTCCACTTTTGATAATCTTTGCAAATCATTTTGCGTTATCACAACAGCCGCCCACCATTGGACATTATGATACGTTCAACTCATTTTTTCTTTGAGCGAATCGATTGGCTTCTCCAATAGTTGAAGTGGAACTCCAATCTTTGATATTATAACCTAACTTTTTCTTGGTGTAACGTTTTTATTTCTTGAAGTCTTTATACGTGTACAGAAAAGAGGAGTACGACGTTCGTTGGGAGTTTTAGTTTTAAGTTTACTTTAAAGAGAAATAGCTAACAGAGAAAGAGAGTCTAGTATTCTCTTAACTAATTAATTAAACATCTTATTAAGGATAATTGGGTGGACACAGCGAATACAAGTCTTAAGTGGCATTTCGCTCTTTCAGCAATTACAGCATTATCGTCGATCTGTCTCACACACGTCTCATAGACAGACGATTAAAGCCTTAGATTTTTGTCAACCTCAATATCCGTCACGTGATGCATCATGTCGTTAATGCTTTTTGGTTTTAATCCTCTTGAACTGTTGAACCTCATACCTAACCTTCAGGCCTGTCTTTCTGTTATCTTTCGTAGCAATTCGTTTATTTCACAAACTTCATGTTATTTTGATTTGTACTTAGCTCGACCCTTGTCAAGATTAACACCAGCTGATGTAATCACTATTCGACATAAAACCATCAATTATGTAACACTGGGATTTACACCCCCACCCCCCATGATTTTATTCCTTTCACAGTTTTCATCCAGAGATGGACTGATCCGATAAGAGATGTATGAGACTTGTATGCCATTCATGACAGCTGAAAGACTGCCTTTGGTAAGTGGTAGAATCTTGTTATCAAGTATGTGATGAATCTCTTTGCATTTATATTAAAATACATGCATTATTAGGTATCCCGCGCAAAACTTTGATGCGGTCATTTTATTATTTATGAAAGGTGTGAGGATAAAATAATCCGACCCATTTCCATTAAGATATTCGACATCTCTCCCGCATTCACTTCTTTAATACTTTAAACTGCTTCTTCTATGTATTCAGATTATATATCGCACTACTAACATATTCTCTCACACACAGTAAATAAGTAAAAGATAATCTGAATGCTTACAAGACATCATTCTCAAGTGTCTTCGATCTACCTGTATAGGGGTTTGCAAGGATACTTCGCCCTACAAGTAAATCCTGATGAAATATTAAAAATAACATCGAAATCAAAGTAAAATCCTTTTGACATGTCTACTTATACTGGTTCATACAAGGAATGGGTCACTTTCATCGAATGATGCAAGCTCAGGGAACAAAACTAAGCTGGGTACTCCAAAAGACCAGATGAATTCTTATCTCAGAATCTGTGATGACCAAGAGAAGATACATAGAAAGATAACTCAGTTAAGTGGTCAATTCAGGATAACGACATTAATATGTTCTGCTGCTTTATTAAGTGAAGTTTTGAAAGTAAGAGATGTTCATAAATAGACAATCGTATGTTTATGCATACGATAAAGACAGGAAGTGTTAGCTCCAATAAGGCGTCTCTGTCACTATGTCATTATGAGTATGCCTTTGACGGCACATTGGACGATAGACTGAAAAGAATTTGAATGCCTATGCGACACCATCCTCCAGAGTCAGTTCTAAACAATCTGATCGTATTTATTAGGGTATCTCACTCCTTCCAAAAACTTTAAGGCCGTCCATGATATGTTAATGGTTAACTGTAGGAAGTCCTTTTTTCTATGTTCATATCCTGATTTCTCATTTTGTAAAAGAAGTGTCACCGGGGTCAAGCTGATGACAAAAACGAAAAATCCTTCTCTTAATTTGAAAATCCTTCTCTTAATTTTCATTTTGCCTAATGCAACATTTCCTGAAGTTAAATTAGTTTTCTAATTTTTCATACTATTTTTTAAAGCTGTTTAAATGTTGTGCTTATTCCGAACATTTCAAAGCATTTAAGTAGCAATGAATCGGGAACCATGTCGAATGTCTTCTTATAATCTATCCAGCCCATGACAAGGTCAATAGATCTTCGAGAAACTGATCCTTGGTGTCTCGTGATCCTTTTCGGCATCCTCTCTGTTCCTCGGGCATCAGATATTAATACCTCCAGACAATATGCTAGTTAAATGTTTTCGCATAACTGAGAGGCAAGTTATTGGTCTATAGTTTTTTTTACTTCACCCATTTTTGCCTTATCTTTAATGTTCAAGATTTTTTTTCAGCCACCCAAGTAAGCAACCTGCCATTAAACTGTCACTCAGCATTTTTGCAAGAAGTGGGTAGAGAGCTGTAGGTTTTTAAACCAGTATACCTGGACTCTATCAGGTCCAGACGTTTTCCAATTTGAAAGCTTTTTAACCTTTACCTTCAGAATCTCAACGATGACTGTTATATATATTTGTTGATCTATTTTATAGAGCACCTCCGTTTCAATATATTTGACCCATTCTGCATCATCTTAATGTTTTACTGTTTTCCCTCTCCCCCAAAATTCTTAACATCGGACGAGTATGATGGAAACTGTCGCAAAGTGGAATTGAGAAAAAAAAAAAAAAAGAAATCAAAGTCAAAGCAAAAGAAAAAAAAATTACTAGAAATAATATCATATTGGAGACAACATGTTTCAAGTTAATAAATACTTGATGTTAAGCAACAGCAGTTTTAAATACCGATTGGCATCTGGCGGAGTTTAGCGGTGGTTCATGGTCAAAATTATGTCTTTAGCTTGTGTGAGAAACTCTGAGATGGTTGGTTGGTTGGTTGGTTGTTTTTGTTTTACGGTATATCAACCCTTTTCGGGTTATTTAATGCCGAATCCAAAGATTTTGAAGAAATTTTTTTAATAGAATATATTTGTTGTTTTCAAATCAGTTTCTATTTAACCCATAGTTGGGACCCTAACAGGTACTACCACTCAGGGTCAGAGTGAATTTGGGAGCAATGGTAATTAAAGGGTGGCTCCACACTCCCCAAAGCCCGCAAGCTGGGGCCTCACCACTGGATATAGTTTAAGGTCATATCCAGGATCTCTGAGATGGTATCTAGGTAAAAATACCTAGGAAGGAAAATATTACAGAAAATATTCCTTGTATTATTCTAATAATTTTTCAAAATTATCAAACTAAAAATGACGTAAATGAGTACGGACCATCAAGTGCAGGTCCCATGCCTGGAAGGGAAAAAGAACGAGGCTTCACATGCACCCTCGAAACATTTGGACTAAGGTTTTAAATACATTTGTGATGAAATGTTATTTTAAAATTGATTCCTCTAAGAGGCGACATAGACAACAAAATGCATCAAAGATTGAATGAACTAGACATGTTTGATTAACAGAGCAAAAACTTGCAGACTAATTCCGGGTGATAAGAACGGCTGAATGGTTATCTGCTAATGAAATCGAAGAACTAAAAACGAGAAATTGAGATAGAAGACTTATATGAGGGTGTGAATATCAATATATTAGATAGAGTTGACGAAGTGTCGAGTGTTGAAAAAAAAAAACTAAATCTGTAAACGAATATATTGTAACTTATTAAAATTAGTGTCTTTCCACAGAAACAATCGTTAAACTTATGGCTGAATTTGAATAGACGAAAAAAGATATTGGTATTTTCAGATTGTTAACCGAGAAGCTACGATCCGCCGAACCTCCAATTTGTCAATAGGAGAAAAAAAAAACCAAAACAAAAAAAAAACAACTTAAATCTGTCACTACCTAAGTCTTGCCTTTTTATCGGTAAAAAATTTAGATCAGTGCATTAAAGTTAGTAAATCGGCTGCCAATACTGAGTTAAAGCTACTCGAAATAGACGAACGGGAAAAGGAGATATAAAAAAAAAACTTTGATGGCGGGAACATCTATAAATGGGTAACTAGAACAACTTATAAAGAATTAAAGTAAAGTGCAAACTGCTGGAAATTGCAAACTCAAAAGCCAAAGTGCTTGTAAAAGACCAATCCGTAAATTTTAACATACACTAAACAGGTTTCAAAGGGGTAATTGAAAAATTGAAACAAGTTAAACGTTACAGAATTGAACATTATCGACAGAACAGACTGTTCAAGAATAACTAGAAACATCTTTTTAATCAACTTGAAGAAACTCAAAGATGGAAAGACGTTATATCTGATGCTGATCAATCTCGTGTATTCTGTAAAGGCATTTGGAAAAAAGGAGTAAAACATCAGATGATGCAGAATTGATTATTATTATTATTATTATTATTATTATTATTATTATTATCTATATATTAATACGATAGCGTGTGTGTTCTTTTGTGTGTCACGCTTACATCCGCGTCGTTTAATTGTTATGTTCTTCTATTTCTTGTCATAAATAATTTTACCAAGAATTCTTCATAAGTTTTGGTTTCGGTTTCGACTATAGCTGCTGGCATTTAAATCATGTATTTTTTTTATGAATAATTTTATCAAGAATTTTTTATAAGTCTTTGTTTCGGTTTCTATTCAAGCTGATGCCCTCAAGTCATATGGATATATATTTCTTTATTTTTGAAATTGCAACTTTATAACATATAAAAATCGATAGAACATTAATTCTATAATAATATATACAAAATCTACAAGAATTAAAATATCATATTAAGCGTACTTTACGACCGGGCTTTACCGGACGTTCGTGCTAGCTTAGATAAATACTTTTGCAGTTTTAGCAAAAAAGCTACAATAATATCAGAGAGTCTCCATTTACACTGCACATCTACAAAATGCCAACATCGATAAATTATATATGAATGCGTCCCCTGTGGAATTTCCACAGGTCCCGCTAGTAATTATTATTATTATTATTATTATTAATATTATTATTATTATTAATATTATTATTTACTCACTAGGAGTATTCACACAAGCCATCGCACAAAATTGTTCTTTGAGAACAACTAGTGGTGTTCCCTGAACTTGTAGTGACAACAAGTCCCCAGATTTTTAGTACTCTCCAACTATTTCGACAACTTTTGCAAATTAACTTGCGTTATCGCAACAGCCGCTTACCATTGATTTCTCGTTGGCGACGACTATTGGTCATCACTGGAACTTGGGTGGCAATAAGCCTCCCCAAAGTCCCAGTTTTCTTTCAACATTTCCAGTGGAGATCTGACTAGTGCTTTCCCCTCTCGGTCTTCCCCTCCTCCTTGACCCTCATTATTTGGTGCGGTACCTGTTTATGGAGACTCTCACAGGAAAAAAGGTGGGCGCGGTTTCTTCATTTGTACAGTTACAGTTTTCATGAGATGTTATTTTGTGTTTTGCATCTGCAGCAGTTTCTCTGTCCAGTTTATGTAGTTTATGTGTGGTGTTAGTATCCACATTCAAGTGTTTTCCTTAATATTTCTGCAGTTTTAATTATTGAAATTCGATGTATTTTCTCGGTAATCCCTCTGATTCCTATCTCTCCCATTCTTTTTTTTCAAAGTGCCTTGGTATCGTTACTTGTGCTCTTACTATTAGTGGTGTTATTTTTACTTTCTTCATTCTCCGGATTCCTTTGAGCTCTCTGGCCAGTTCCGTGTATTTGCCCGCTTCTCATTCTCCTTGATTTTCACTCTGTGGTCTGCTAGCACGACAAAACCTAGTAGGCCTTTTCCTTCTTGTTAATTATTATGACACCCGGTCTTCTTGCTTGGATGGATTTATCCCTTTGTATATCCACGTCCCATAGGATCTTGTAATTTTAATTTTCCATCATTGCTGCCGGTTTGTGTTTGTACCATTTGTCTGTGTGTTCAAAATTCATTTGTTTGCATAATTGTCAGTGCACCACCTCCCCCACTTGATCCTGTCTATTTTTATATTCTTTTTGGGCTAGTTTGCTCCATTCACTTATTATGTGGTTTATTGTTTCGTCTCTTTCTCCGCAGAGTCTGCATTTGCTGTTTTTTTTGTGTCTTGTCGATCCTAACTTTGATGTGGTTGGTTCTAATTGCATTATCTTGCGCAGCTGCTATTAGTGATTCAGTTTTCCTGTTAAGGTTTCCTTTTTCTAGCCATTTCCGAGTGCTTTCGTTTGTCTCTTCTTCTTCTTATTATTATTATTTTATCATTATTATAGTTTTTAGTTTTTTAGTTTTCTTATATATATATATATATATATATATATATATGTGTGTGTGTGTGTGTGTGTGTGTGCGTGCGCGCGTGTGTGTGTGTGTGTGTGTGTGTGTGTGCGTGTGTGTGTGTGTGTGTGTTTCTTTCATTCCTCAGTAAATATATAGGTTGAACAGATGAGAATTGTTGGGAGTTTGAAACCACTGGGAGACCCGGTCGCAAAAACTTTTAAACTGCCAATAGCTCAAAGTGCGAGGAGCACTAATCATCACACAGCAAGCTGACTGCCAACTCAAGATGAGAAGAACAGACGAGATTCACGTTTCCAGCGGGACTCTTTCTGTGTCGCATTATTCCCGATTCAATTAGTTTCTAGTCCGGTTCGCCAACAACGTCCCAATCACACTCCACCCATCTTATCCTCGTTTCAACAAACACAGTCCGTGTTTAAATGCGTAGCAAGAGGACGGACATCCACCATAGTCACACACATAAACCACAGTGTGATTGCCTGTCTATTTATCAATAAACACTAATGATAAACATCCGGCTAAACACACAACGGGGATGATTTGAAATGGGGACGAAACGCATGCGCAAACTTACAGCTTCGGAAGGGTAACAAGAGTAAGGAGACAAAAGACACACACACACACACACACACACACACACACACACACACACACACACACACACACACACGCACACACACACGCACACACTTACAAACGGCGAGGCAAAGGACAGAAAAAAAGAAACTATGCTACAGAAGTGAAGAAAAAGTATTAGCATCCAAAATGAGTGATATATATATATATATATATATATATATATATATATATATATATATATGTGTGTGTGTGTGTGTGTGTGTGTGTGTGTGTGTGTGTGTGTTATTTACTAAGCTTTTCAACGTTTTCATTTTTAAGTCATAGATATTTACAGACAAGAAAAGTAGAGAACTTGAATGCCTAGTATGTGCCATCTTCGGGTTCTCTTCATAGGGTTTGTACAAAGGCTACTTCTCATTAGCAGTAAAACTCTGTCTAAATAATAATAATAATAATAAGAAGAAGAAGAAGAAGAAGAAGAGGAAGAAGAAGAAGAAGAAGAAGAGACTTTTGTCATTTGTTTGTTATATGCCCAGTAATTACATTGAGCATCATAAATTAAGGATTGGTACGAATAAAAGGTGAAATATAATTGATGATTGCAACGTCCTGTCAGACGAGCGCCACTCCCTCAGATACTTAAAGTACATGAGCCCAAAAATGACTTCCATCGCCACAGGACCATTTTTATAGACAAGTCCCTGAGGGAGTATCTCTACACAGATGATGTTACAGAGTCTTAGCTTTGTACGACAACTAAGTCTCTCTCTCGGTTCAAAATGTTGAGATCCAACAACAAGCAAGAGCAAAATAGCCAGCAACAAGTTTAACTGCAGACCAGCTTAATGCGGGTACTGGTCTCCCGCTTTATGGTTTTTTAAATCAGAGATTTGCTTCTCCTAGAAAGGTTGCCTTCACCACGGCTCATGGGAGCCCTCTCCACCCGAAGACACACATACATACACACAAATACACACGGTGCTAGTTGGCCGTTGAATCCGAAAAAGGGATCATTCGCCCTTTGGATATAATTACAGAGCATATAACAAACAAATGATAAAGTCTATATTCCAAATTTCATGATATTGACCATCTTACAATTATTCTTTTAATGACGTTGAAATTCACAATTCTTGACAGCAACTGTTTCGTAGCGCAAAATAATTTATTATATCAATCAACGAATCTATTTTGTCCTTAAATCGTCAGAAGAAATAGCAACTATCAATCCACCAAAAGAAAATAAAATGCATTTGGGCATGATTACAAAATCCGAAAATTGGAAGAAAAGTTTCAATTATTTTTTAAAATCTTTTATGACGCCATTAATTTTATCTGCTATTACGCCATTTTCATAAATGGCGTAATCCACTAGAGCAGGCAATCAATCGATTTGATTGAAAAAATAGGGCGATTTCATTGATTTCGATGACAATAGAAATCTTGGAAGTGTGAAACATTAATTGACCATTATTCAATCCTGGTAACGTCGAGTCTCCCTGCTAGTATCTACTGAACCTAAACCATGAAAGTTTTATTACAATGAAAATATACTTATGACAACCAAGCTACACAGAAATGTTTATGCTTCATTCCTGAAAGAAATCAGAATAATTAGAAAAAAAACTAATAAGATTATTATTATTATTATTATTATTATTATTATTATTATTATTATTATTATTATTATTATTATTGTGTAAACGTATATGCGCATATGGTAAATAAATAGAAACACTTGATGCAAGAGTTATATCATCGAAATATCATGAAATTTTAGCGTCAAATTAGACCCCACTATACTGATCGAGAAAATTTAGAGCAAGTAAGATTTAATTAAAAACCATCGTTTTTATTAAGTTGGCTTTCTTATAACAATTCTTGAATTGTCACAGGTTTCCAATAAACTACTTATAAACAACAAAAAAGAGGAAAGAAAAAAAACGGAAAATAAACAGAAAACGAAAAGAGAAAGAAAAAGAAAAACTTGAGCGAAACTCCATAATGGCGTTCGCCGCTCGCTATTGTCGAAGATTGGAATGAATGTACACTCAGAATAATGAAAAGGATTTCAAGTGGTCATTCATTTTATGTTTTGTGATGGGACTCACTTTAAGGCCGACCGGGCAGAGATCTTCGAAACGTGAGAAACGAGATAAGATATTGTTTGCCGACGAAAAGAATTGAACTTTTTTTTTTCTGCGTTTCGTTCGCGTTTAATACACCAGACGTTCTTTCAAGCATGCTCTCCATAAATAAATAAATGAATAAATTGAAAAATAAAACATTATGAAAACACCTTAGTGCGGATTATTTTCTCTTGGCAGTCTCTCTGCTCTGTCGCAGTGTAACACTCATTCTGGGCGAGTTCTACCGGTTTCTTCAAAAGTAGGAAGTTTCTAGGGAATGTTGATTCATAAATGACCCCCAGTTGCATACGTACCTGCTCAGCATTTGCATTTTTTTGTAGAGAGGTGTCTTCTCACATCTCATTCTTTCTTTATATATATATATATATATATATATATATATATATATATATATATATATATATATATATATATATACATATATATATACATATATATATATATATAATATTCCTTTAATTCAGTTGACATTTACAATTCTTGACAGTATCTGTTTCGTAACGCAAAATCAATCACTTAATCATTATATCAATTAGTGAATTTATTTTGCCCTGAACTCATTAGAAGAAATAGCAATAATTAATGCGTCAAAAGGAAATAAAGTGCGTTTTGACATATTTAAAATCCGAAAATTGAAAAAGAAGCCGTAAATACCTTATAATATGTTTCTATTACGCAATTTTGAATTATAGAAATAAACTCACTAAACCCATCGCAGACTTATCCGGCATAAGCCCTGTACAAATAGACAAAAGTAGAAATAATTTTAAGAGAGAAGTAGCCGCAGCTAAGAGAAGGCATGCCGAAACCATCAGTAAACGTATCGAGCTGAACAAATTAGGAACTCACGATTTCTGGAAAATTTATAACAGTATAGTAAATAATGATTAGTCAACAATTTCCATACTATCTAACAAACTTTAGGTTGTTTGCACGGCAGCCAAGAAGTCTAACTTGATTGCCCGCCGGTTAGCCTTCAATTCCATTTTGGACCTAGCAGGCCACCCCTTCCCAGATTTTCTTTTTGCGGACAGAAACCATACTTAGTGATCAGAAAAAAACACCCCTTCCAAAGTCCGTGATATCATAAATAACATACACCTCAAAGGCATGTTGGCCTGATCTCATCTCAGCTATACTATAAAAAAAATGCTCCACAGAGGTTGCCGCAGTCCTCTCCAAACTCTTCAACAAACGCCTTACCGAATCTTGCTTTCTTGACTGCTGGAAAATTGCTTCTGTGATACCATTTGTCAAGAATTCTGGCGAAAGAACTGACCCACTAAATTGTCGTCGCCCCATCAGATCCCCCCGTTTTTTTGCCCAAATCATTGCCTTTAATTAATCAGGCCCTAGTCCACCACCTCATAGATGAAAGCGTCTTGCCGACTTATAATACAAATTTAGGCAAGCACGTTCTACTGAAGATATCCTAACTGTATTCTGTGAACGGATATACCACGCATTGGATAAGCCAATGGAGGCTTGGACCATAGCCTTATAATGAAGACAATTATATAATCAATATATATATATATATATATATATATATATATATATATATATATATATATATATACACTCTTCATTATACAATTATATAAACAAAGAAAATTGCTCCAGGGAGACATGCCTGCTTCGGACCATTACATTGTGACGTGGATTACTCAAAATACAGTTTGGATCATTTTACAACACTGCTATCAAAGACATTCACCTCGAATTTTACCATGCAATTTTAATGTGAATTTCTATATCCTTTTCATTAACTTCCCTTACTCTACGACATTTAAATACTTCAACAACTTTTAATTGTGATTTTCCATGTCTCACTGACTTTAGCAAATAAGGTGTAAACCATTTTAACTAGTTACTAACATTTTCTTCTCTGAAGAAATGGTAGACATCGAAATCCTATAGGATAGGGAGTTATAATATTTCAAAAGTATTCTTTGTCTTACATAGAATAATAAAAAAAATTTAATTTGAAATTCAAACATTTCACGTCATAATTTTTAAAATTCATTGAATGACTAAAATTATATATATATATATATATATATATATATATATATATATATATATATATATATATATATATATATATATAAGGACTTTAACAGGGTACGACACGATGGTCTTCTCAGGAAAATTAAATCATATGGTATTAGAGGACGAATATTGGACATAATCAAATCCTTAAATAAGACAAAAATCTTGGTTCTCTCCGATGGCTGCACATCAAACAACACGAGATAAATGTGAGTGTGCCTTAGGGGTCGATCCTTGGATCTTTATTATTCCTTATATTCATAAATGACCATCTTGTTAAAATTGTCTCTGAGATGGATATATTTACTGATGACACCACGCTCTATTACAAATACAAAGGGAAAACGAATTAACACATATCTAACGAAAAGGGCTGAAACCTTAGAAGTAAACCTCCAATCTGTAGTGGAATAGGGACATAAATGGATAGTAACATTCAATGCCGCCAAGATAAGCTTCTTTCCTTTTATAATTACAAGAAACCTTTTCAACCACTGATAGCCATGGCTAATGATACACAACCTGAAAGCTCTTTGGACTCTCTCTGCTGTGTTAGAATGCTACTTAGGTATCATGTACCTCTACAAATCCACCATTCGATCATGCGTGAAGTATTGTTACCACATTTGGACTGGTGCACTTGCTACTCTCACTCCTATACAGGATTCGAAAAGTGTCGCAAACCTACTAGGTCCCGTACTGTCGACCAAAGCCCAACTTCTGTCCCATCGACGAAATGTTGCATCCCTGTGCCTATCTTACAATTATTTTAATGAAAAGCGCTTCGGCGAACTCCTAGATCTTGTACCTCCTCTACGTAAATACTCCCGAATAACCCAACAGGCAGCAAAATCCCACCCCTACACCGTATAGATCCTTAGATGGCGGAAAGCCTTCTACTCAAATAGCTTCTTCCTTCGAACTGATAGACTTTGGAATTCCCTCCCGCATCCCATTTTCCCCGAATTTGCAGAAGTGCAAGTGTAATGTAAACAGACATCTTGCTGCTTAACTCCTTACATAATATTTCTGCAAATTTTGTGCCAAATAGGAGCCCCTTACATCTAAGTGCCATTGTACCTTGTTAAAGAGTGAAAAAGCAGTAAAAAAAGACCTTTCAAGGTACTTATGCCCTTTAGTGTCTGTTTTCTGTAAGTTTTCCAACCTCTCTATGTTAAGAACGGCTTTCGGAATAAACACCCCCCAATCTCCTCGTTAAGAACGTCTTTCGAGGTTGGAGGTGTATATTCCAAAAGCCGTTCTTAACATGAGGAGGTTTGAGGGTGTTTATTCTGAAAGCCGTTCTTAACATGGGGAAATTTGGGGTGTTTATTCCGAAAGTCGTTCTTAACATGGGGAGGTTGGGAGTGTTTATATTACGTTGGGGCAAATCTTTAAAAAAACACCATTGTTTTCCTTCCTTGTTACAAGACTTGTTGCTTGAAGAAGCGCAATGATACTGTGCCCTTTCTTTTCTTTTCTTTTTAAACGTTTTCCTTTTTTTCTTCTTCCAATTTTTACCGTCTTCTAGTTCTCGTTTCTTTTTACTCACTCGGTGGAATCCGGAGGTTTCCGTCGTCCGCCGAGCGTTGCTGAGCGGGACTTACGGAAAAACGGGCACTAAAATGCAGAAGTACCTATTTCAAAAAGTAATGTTCGTTTTATTGATTTAAAGAATTTTCCAAAATGCTTACCAATTTGGTACTGACCGGGCTTGACATTGTGGTTCAATTTTTCAATTCTTACCATTGTCATAATAATTTAATTGTTAGTTCGAATTCAGCCAATAAAAAAGCCCACCAAATGTAGATACACTTGTTTTCACCAATTGTACAGACTATGTGGCGTTCACCTCCGATTCATGCTGCCCGCCAGTCGAGGTTCGGTGGTCTTTTAGCTATCGAGCCGAGGCATCTGTTCTATGTAGACATGACACTTCGTTGCCTAGTAGGGGATGCGCTTTTCTCTATCCCTGCAACCTCTTTCTCACAGAAGAGACGTTGCGAGCCTGTCTCTGCTTTATCGTTATTTCCCTGGTAAATGCTCAGTTGAGCTTCAATTTATGCCCCCCTCGCCAAACTTTCACGAAAAACACTCGTCTAGTCAAAACCCCTATCAATACTTTCCCACACTCTTTATCTGTGCCTAAACCTAAATGCAGATTCCATGAACAACGCTTCTTTCTGAGAACTGCATGCCCGTGGAACTCTCTTCCGATTGCCTGTTTTCCAGCTGACTACAATCTGATTATCTTCAAGTCCAATGTAATCAAGTTCTTAATGAACCGTCCCCCTAAGTATCCAATTTACACAATTCCCACTACTTATGTTTACTACGCTATAATCACATTGACTAATGTATACTCATTAACCCTTATCCTCGAGTGGAATCCATGCCTTGATAAGTGGTGATTCCTGTGTAAAAAAAAACCCTTCCAGGCCTTGCCTTCCGGCTTTCGGAGGAACAATTTTATTCGTTGTTGACTTAGGCGCTCTCAACGGGGAATGCCGACGGGGTTACGCAGGCAGTTTTTGCAGGACCAAAGTGTTCCTTCTTTAGAGATGCTAGCTCGATTCTTCCCACCTTTCGACCTTGTTACACACACTCACACGGCAGGAGGGCGGTAAATACCTCCTCCCACTTACATGTTCTGCTGGCGATTAAGAACAGCAGCTTTATCAGATGCTGGAAAATAGTCGAGTAAAGTTTATTTTTATTTTTATTTTATTTTTATTTTATTTAGGTAAGAATATATCTGAAGGTTATACGACATCTGGTACGAAATCAAAAATATCGCGCAGAATAATAAAAACACTTAAATAAACCTGTTTGTCGACACAACATTAATCTGGAGATAGTATATACAGTAGCATCCAAAACTAAGGGACAGCATTTTAAAACCAAACATTTGTTAGAAATAACAACTGTGAAAAGCTGAAATTTTGACAACTGGTAGTCGTTATCATCCATAATAACATACTAAAATTTGAATCATTTGCAAACTAACAATAAAACTGAAATCTTCAAGAAAAATTCTTTCTCTCAATAAGCTTACAGTTCCCAATTTTTTAAACTACTTTTCCTTCAACATCGTTAACTCTGCCCATAATTCCACCAAACCGTATCCACTTACGTATTCCACTTCGTCCCCCCCTCCCACTACCCTAATTACTAATTTTACAATGATAGGCTGTAATGACAACCAGATCATCACCCTCTCTTACTCCACAGTGTTGAACTGCTTTGATTTTGGGTCAGTACCCTTCCCCATTCTTGAATTAACTCAGTCTACTGCGTGCTAACCTACTTTTCAGATCTCTTTCTCTTTGGTTAAACTCGCATACTGTACTTTTTAATCAGTGCCTATCCACACAGAATTTTATTTTTTGGACCATTTATTAATTCCAACAACATGCATTTGGACTACCACAAATATGGATATTTTACTTTCACCGCCTTTTTGGATACCTAAGATATTGGACTCAACAATCATGGGAACACCCCCTCATGTGAAACTATTTTTCATTTTTTACCCCACTCCACTCTGTTTCAATGTTTTTTATTTAATTTTCCTGCTAGTTTCTGTAAATATTTTACTGGCAATATTTTTTTATGCATTTTGCTAACTCCTTCTCTCTGACCATGAGGAAAATATTTATCCGAAACTTCGCGGATTAAGGACATTCACCTCTATTTGTGTTTTCTTTCTGAATAATAAATATCTGTTTGACTCTTGCTAAAGTGTTTCTCAACATATTTTATTAAAGCTATGTACTTTATATATATATATGGTTCACATTGCAGATTCCTGATGTTGAGATAACAAGCAAGCTAAATAACATTCTTTTTAAAGGTCGTGTCAATTTGGTCTAATGGTTATCGCGCCTGTACTAACTACCTCTAGGCTTCACTTGAGTATTTTTTTCCTTACTTACAAAACGAAAACATGATAGACGCATAACGAGGTCTCAGCATTTTCTTTTAATTTTTTTTAAAGGGGTTTAACGTTATTTAATACCGGGCAACGCCAGATACATCAGCTTGTATATCTATAAAAGTGAGAATGTGTGTATGAGGACACTTCTCAACCAATATATTTAACGAATTTTTATCTACAAACTTGAAATTTGGTATATAGGATATTCAGACACGTGGAAAACTGTTTAATTAGTGCTCATCCCCCCTAAATGGGCTGCTAAGGGGTCAACATTGAAAAATTGGTACGTCAGGTTGATTTGGTTTTTATGTTTTCATCTGTTTCACGGCCGCGCATGCGCAGTATGAGATATGGTAGCTATCTCATGCTAAGTATAAGTTTGTTGGAAAACAATCTTTGAAGATCATGCCAAGCTGGCCTAATGGTTATTGTACTTAACTCACTGTCTTTAAGTTTTGGTTTCGATCTCAGCTGGAGTAGTTTTCTTTTTTACTTACGATCTGTTTCGAAAAAACATAATATTCGTTTGCAAATGTCTCCTGTTCTGTTTACTTCGTTTGTTAAAAGGAATTTAACGATACGTTTAATACTTACGGTATTTCTGTTTATAATAAATAAGAATTCTGCATGAATTAAAATACAATATTTATCCGTATTTTTGACACGGCAACGCCGGGCGGCCTGCTAATATATATATATAGTGAAAGTGTCTGTGTGCTTGTGTGTATGTCTGTGTACATTTCTGTTAATTTTTAGTCTACAGACTCGAAATTTGATATACAGGGTACTGGGATTTGGGAACATCGATATGACCGGATTTCGGCCAGAAATTTTGCGATTAAGGGGTCAAAGTTCAACGATTTGACTTTTGAGAACTCTACCAAACTCCACCGACAATGTTTGGTCTAAACACTTGAAATTTTAGATATAGGTTCCTTGGACATGGATCTAACTTAATAACTTGATTTTAAGGGGTCATAATAGGGGTCAAAGTTAAACAAAGTGTTATTTATTTTTTTTTTTGTTCTTTTTTGCGATACGTTTTGAATGAATTCAATTATTTATACGAAAGTGCATTTTTACCTAAATGGGAGTTCGAAATAATTTTCCCTTTTACCAATTTGATACCCCAAATGGAGAGCGGCATATATATTGTCTTTTTTTTTTTTTTAAATCTAATATAATTATATTCATTATATTAATATATATATATATATATATATATATATATATATATATATATATATATATATATATATATATAAAGCTGAAAGTCTGTATGTGTGTCTGGTCACAAATAGGCTCCTATATGCTTGACTATTATAGAAAACTGATCACATATAATGATAGAAGGTGTATCGAGACACAGGAATGGGTATGTTTGATCTGGCATAATGATGATTCATTAAAATTGTGGGATCTGTGTACGCGCCTGGTCCACAAAGTATGGAAATAAACAATTAAAAAAAAAACGTTTACAAGTGTTTTTGATATAGATGTACATAATAATACTTTGATAAGTATGTTTTAACTGAAATAGGGATGGTATAATAAAATTGTGGGGTCTGCGTTCGCGCCTGGCCTCCATAGAATGGAAATAGGCACAAACTTTTGTTAAGACTGTTCATATCTATCTGCGTAAGTATACTTTGATAATTATGTTTCAGTTTGGAGAAATATGGTATAATAAAATTATTGGGTGTTCGTTCGCGCCTGACCTCCATAGAATGGATATATGTCACAAAGTTTAACAAGGTTTTTTAATATAGATCCACAGAATATTGTGATAAGTGTTTCAGTGTGAACAGGTATGGTATAATAAATTATGAGGTTTATCTATTTTATTCTTACTTTCATCATATTTTGCTTTGGTTTTGATACCCCCAAATTCGAAGCTATCTCTTTACAACCCTTCCTTTTCATAATCTATCATACTTTCATAAATCAGAGTCCATTTTCGGTAGGCTGTTTTTGAACCCAGTCAACGATGGGTACTTTTGCTAGTATATATATATATATATATATATATATATATATATATATATATATATACATATATATATATATATATATATATATATATATATATATATATATGTATATATATATATAATAGAGTTGCAAAAGAGACACGTAGAAGGCAAAGGCTGCGCTAAGAGATTTTGTCAGTGAACCCCTGGGATCTTTGACCATAGAAGAGCGCTCCTTGCAGGCAGGAGTAGTTGATAGTTTGCGAGCTAATGGGTGAAAGGGCAGAAGAGATGGTAAGAATATGACAGTAAAATAACGGACCAACGTAAAGGAATAAAGAAATAAGAAAGGCACGAAGCATGGTAGATCTAAAGAATGAAGGACAAAGATAAAATTGGAAAAACATGGAGTGACACAAAACAAAGAAAGTTGTTAAGGAAAGAATAAACGTTGTTCATATCCGTTTCTGTTTTCTCTGTAACGGAAACAAATCAAAGCTTGAAACTAAGAAGCATATGGAGAACACAAAACATATTTGTAAGAAAATCAAGATGCGATTCCGGCGAACGCCCAAGTAGCGACTCGCTCGAATAGCTACTATCTTTCTTTTCCCTCTTCGTTTGGATACGTTTTTATCTCACTTTTTTTATTATTGCATTTTCACTTCAAACAAGGCAAAGTACCACTTTGATGTAGGGAGCTACTATCTGGGACATAATTGCAGGGACACTGTATAGAGAGTTCAGCAGCAAGATGACTTTTTACATTAAACTTTAGTATAGTCGGGGAAGCAGGGACCCGGAAGTGAATTCCAAAGTATTAGAGTAGAAGACTTTCTTGCATCTGGGGATCTCTACGGTGTAGGGTGGGATCTTGCACTTGGGTTTGTTGAGGATATTTACGTCGAGGGGATACAAGGGTTTGTAGTTCGTCGGAGCATCTACCACTAAAATACTTGTAAAACATGCAGAGGGATGCAACAATTCGTCCATGGGGCAGAGGCTGAAGCCGCACTGAAAGTTCGGGACCAATTAAGTTATCAGCTCTCTTTTGAACGCTGTCCAAGAGTGAGAGACTAGTAGCAGATGCACCAGCCCAAATGTGGCAACAATACTCCATACATAGGCGAATGGTGGCCTTGTAAAGGTACAGGATACTTTCAGACGTAAGTAACTGTTGTAGACCTGTGCTAGGGGTTACAAATGAAAGAAACCACAAGTAATGTAACGTGTATAAAATATAATATGTATTTATCATAAAGAATACAGGAGCCACTAAAGTGGTATGAGAGGAATATGGTATTAATGCCCCCCCCTTTAGTCTCTGAAACCAGTGGTATTCATAAGACTGGTTGATTCCACTTAGTTCTCAAATAGGGGTGATTACAACCCCACAACAGTAACATTCTGGCACGGTAGAAAGAGCTCACAGAGGTTGCGGTAATGCCTTCGATGTATCTGTTCCAATTCATGTTCCTTGTGAACGTCAAGCCGAGGAGTTTGAACGAGGTACTTTCAAGTAATGTATCAATGACCATAGCTGTTGGTGGTTGAGAAGGTTTCTTGTAATTATTAAAGGAAACAAGATTAGTCTTGGCAGCATCGAATATTACCATCCATTTTTGTCCTTATTCGACAACAGACTGGAGGTCTTCTTCTAGGGTTTCCGCCATTGCCTTAGATACGCGTTCCTTCGTTTCCCCCCTAGCGTCTGTTATAGAGCGTGGTGTCATCAGCAAATATACCCATCTCAGAGGCAATTTTATCAGGGAAGTCATTTATGAATATCAAGAATAATAAAAGTCCAAGGATAGACACCTGAGGTACACCCGCATTTATATCATATTGTTTTGATGTACGACCATCGAAGACAATCTGGATTTTTTTTCTTATTTAAGAAGGATTTAATTATGTTACGTATTCATCCAGTGATACCATGTTTTTTATTTTCATGAGAAGATCATTGTGCCATACGTTGTCAAAAACCTTAGATATATCTAAGGCTTCTGCTCTATCGTTTTCTGTTTTGTCCAGTGTATGACATATACATTTAGAGATTACAATTAGGAAATTTGCAGAAGAACAGGCTTGTCTGAATCCGTATTGTTGGTCGGACAGAAGGTTAGCAACTGTAAGGTGATTGACAAACTTGATTAATTATGGACTCAAATATTTAGAGTTAGGAGGATAATGGGGCGATAATTTAATAAGAAAGTTCTTATGACAGAATTCTTGTAAACTGGTATTACAGAAGCAGTTTAAAGCAGTCAGGAAAGCAAGATTCGTTAATGCGTTTGTTGAAGTGTTTGGAGAGAACTGGGGCATCTCTGATGAGATCACTAATGACTTTCCAGTCAGCCTTTTATCGTTCCTTGTTTTGAGCAATCGCTCTTCAACTTTGGGTCGAGAGTTCAAGGTAATTTCTACCATTATCACAGCGTGATCAGAATTCCTGAGTGGGCTATGGAATTCTTTACACAATTATTGGGAACTGTGACCAGAAATAGATCAAGGAGTGAGGCTTTTTGATCTTGCTGATCTGGGAAACGTGTCGGAAACGTAACTGTCTGTGATAGGGAATGAGATATAGAGAAACTATGTGTTATGTTACCTGCTAAGTGTAAGTAGAGAAACCAAGCCAATTACTGTGGTGGACATTAAAGTTACTAAATACATGTACTTACACGCTAGTATCAAGAGAGACTGTTGTATCTATGCTGTCAGAGGCTTGATTGATTAGAGTACTGTCTTGGATCGAGAGAGAGCGGTAGAGAAAATATAAGTAGCTAACGCTATGTTCCAGGTTAATTCTAAAGCACACAAAGGCCTAGTCGTCTGATGCTAGTTTTGATTATCTAGTCAAGGGGGGAGGGTGTTTTGAATATAGACTCCAAGTCCGTGCATATGAATGTCTGAGTCCTTAAGGCAAAGTGGGAGATAACCAGGCATGTTAAAATGGTTAGAGGGGATAATTTACACAGAAAGATGTTCACTCAATATTTTTTAACCAATAAAAATTGTTTTAAACCCAAAATTTAACAAACAGATAATAGATATGAACCTCTATCAAATAAGAAAATAATCAGAGTTTCCAAGAGAGTTCTCTATCGGGCACACCTCAAAGGACCCAAGGACGCACGCCCACAAGCCACCCGTGTGGCTTTAGACGAGGAGATAAAAGAAAAAAGATTACAAGTCTCATGTACATGTTCCATCACCTCACACACTTCTATACATGTATTAAGAACAATGTAAACTGACACACGCACTGTACCACGCTGCCTAATACTCACATACGCGTATTTACATTAAACAATATATATAGATATACAAATTCATAGCCCTTGTTTTTGCTTATTCACCGAACAATATCTTACAAAAACACAAGTTTTATAAATTTTCACAAATTAACTTTTATGACTAAAAATTATTTTTATCTTTTCGTAAATATGTAATCATATAAATGTTTTTTTTTTATGTAATTATGTTGGTAAAGTTTGCATATCGCTGCCAAATGTAAAAATGTAAAAACGGATACTGATTGAAACGAAATAAGACTGTAATTGTCGTGTATTTATTTAAAATTGAATACTTGATGAAATACTGAATTATTTAATTGAATATTTTAATTAAATGCTTAATTATTTGATTGAATATTTTAATAATACTGAATTATTTAATTGAATACTTTAATTAAATAATTAATTATTTAATTGAATATTTTAATTAAATACTTAATAATTTAATTGAATACTTTAATTAAATACCGAAAGTTTGAGTAATAATTACACAAGACTATATTTGCACAAAATAGTATATAAGAAAGCAGGGTGCTAATGTAGTAAAGCGGTACCGATTTGAAAGATGAATTTGAGACGCAACCGAAAAATAGTTTGAAATCCAAAGTCTGCTTTTTTTTTATTTTTACTTCAACTACATTAATAAGATTTGATTTTTAAGAATGAAATTAGAGAGTTCAGAACATTTCTTTAAAATAATTCTAATTAATATGCACGAAGGAAGATGGACGTTGGATTTAAGATAATGTTCGATTCTCTCAGTTTTAGTATTCGAAATTCGTCTTTCAAATTGGTACTACGTAAATACATGGGCATCATGTATTCTCATATGCTTTTTGTAAATATTTTTAAACTTAAATACTTGAATTATGGTTACACAAAACGTTTTTTTAAATAAAATATATTTTTCAATATTTTTGCAATAATTACACAGCACTTTTATTTTTTATCTTGTTTCACTAATATTTTACTTTGTCTAAATTTCTACAAGAATCTGGATCAGGAAATAGCATCCATTTCTCTCCATCAGGTCAGGTTTGTGTGCTAAGTTTACTTGAAAAAAATCAACCGTGTGACAAAATTGATTAAATATTTGTCGCATTATCAGCTAATTTTTGTCAATACACATCATACATAATTCTAAATAAGGTTTTTAAGAAAAAAATATGTTTGTCCAACGATATAAACTGCGTCACTCGCTTTATTGCAGATTAGTAAAATATCAATATTTCACTAAATATATGTCAAAAAATAATAAATAAAAATTGTATAATTAAATGACTGCTTTAAGGTTAGTTATTTCCCCAAATATTATTCAAATTCATGCGATATTCACAAAGTTATGACATTTTATTTTTATCAAGGAATTTCTACTGCCCATCGTTTTAGTGCACCTCTCTTAAAATATTATATTAGGGCAAAAATACACTTTCTAATCATGAAAACTTTACTTTTTATTATATTTTTCTGTCCTTGGTGCTAAACCTCAAATAAATGAATTATTTATCGTCATATCCACCATTTTTTAAATAACTTTAAACAACCTTTTGTCCACCGAGGAACTCAATTGTTTGATCTGAAAAGGGAGTTATGGTTCTGGCGACATAAACTACTTTCCTCCTTTGAAGTAAATTCCTCTCCTCCTTCATAAACACCTCTTTTCAATATTGACCAGAGATTTTCGATGGGGTTAAGATCCGGAGAACACAGTAGCCAGCTCATGAGGTTTTCTCCAAAGAAGCCCATCGGTTCAAGGAAGGCTGCAAACGCCCTGGCAGAATGGGATGGTACATTTTCATGCATAAAAATCATCTGAAAGCGACGTGATAATGGTAAGTCATCTAGCCATGGTGACAAATGTTTATTCCAAAAGGCTGTGTACGCATTGCTGGTAAGTTTTACACGCTCTGGAACTCCGAATGGTTCAACCAACTTATCCCTAATGATTCCCGCCCAAACCATGATGCCTCCACCTCCTTGTTGGCGATGAACTCTGTAAGGGGCTAGAGTTCTGTTCGAGTTCCAAATTTTGGCCCATCCATCCGGACCGTCAAGAGTAGCATGGGTCCCATCTGTAAATAGGTCACGTTGGAGATCAATTTTTATGTACTTCTGTGCCAAAGTCATTCGTTTTTCCCTATGTTGTTTGCCCAATGGGGGCCTTGGAATAGTTTTGATGTTCGTTTCCATCTCATTCAACACATTACATCGGGCCTGCCTGGATTTTGGAGCGATTCCAGATCTTAGATAAATGGAACCACTGTTTTTGTTTGGTTTCGGTTGATTTCACTACGAATTTTCCGAATATCACGATGTGAAAGGTTTCTCCTGGTGTCCTTATCCTTCCTGAATTTGGTGTTGGGGTTGTTCATGAATGAAACCAAAGTTTTTGGATCCCTTTTCAACTCCATAGCTAAATCTGTGATGAACAATCCTTCTGCGAGTCCAGCAACAATCTTTTCTTTTTTGATATCCATTAATCGCCCCTTTTGGGACATTTTAAAAGACCTGCAGTAAAGCGATGGACAGTATGGACAGTATAAATTACTTGATAATAAATAAAATGTCATAACTTCGTGAATATCGCATCGATTTGCATAAAATTTTGGGAAATAAAACAGTCATTTGATGAAACAGTCATTTGATGATAAAATTTTCAATTTTTGTGGCATATATTTAGTGAAATATTGATATTTTACTAATCTGCAATAAAGCGATTGACGCAGTTTATATTGATTACTGTAAACTGAATGGTGGACATTGATAAATTGCATGTTGCGTCACTATTGGTCAAACTTCAGGGATTGAACTTCCGTTTCTTCGAACTCCTGGAATACTTAGCACCAGGGAGGTCTCTCTTCAGAGTCCAACAGTAGTCAGCCATCATAACTGCATCCCAGTGGTCCTGATACCTGGTTTCCATTTCTTTCATGCTCTGGTGAAATCTCTACCCCTGCTCGTCACTCATTGAACCTAGGTTCTCAGAAAACCGGTCCATATGTGAAAATAGGTAGTGCATCTTGATGCTCATGTTGCAACCCAGATTTCTGAAAGCAGTTAGCATGTTGTTGACAAGTTCTGCGTAATTTCTTGCCTTATTGTTACCAAGAAAGTTCTTCATTACCAGAACAAAGGCCTTCCACGCTTCCAATTCCACTTCGTTCATTGAGTTTCCGAACTCTGGATCTCTAATGAGCTGACGGATCTGAGGACCGTCAAAGATGCCAGCTTTTACCTTTTCCATGATTAATCCTGGAAAAGCCTGGCACAAGTAAGTGAAGAAGTCACCATACGTGTCTAGAGCCTTGGTAAACTGCTTGATCAAACCGAGCTTAATGTGCAACGGTGGGAAGAGTATTTTGTCTCTGTCCACCAGAGGGTCATTAATGACGTTCCTTTCTTTGCAAGGCACCAGTTCCTCCAACACAGGTCAGTTTTTCTTCGTGTAATGCTGAGTACGATCTCTATTATCCCACATGCAAAGAAAACATGGATACTTAGTGAAACCAAACTGTTGTCCCAACAAAAAGTTCACCATCGCAACTTCATGTTGCCATCTACCGGCTGGTTACATAACCTACCGGAAGATGCCGAATTAGTTAGCCAATCAGCTGCCAGAAGACGACAAGTTTCAATTGAAAGCGTGAAATTTGTTAAATCAAGAAAATCTTTTTTTAAACAAAAAATTACTTTCAATTGTCAACGTGAAATCCTCTTCGCCATGTTAATAATGGCTTTCTAAACACGTTTAAATATATTTTAATTCATGCATGCTCGGTTATTTAAAGCATTGTAATTGAATGAATATGAGCCGCTTTTACGTTTTCTTCAATTACAATGCTTTCAAACGATGGAAATACTTCTACAACTGAATCAGACGTGCGTACCACTGGTTCGGAAATCTAAAAACTCGATTTACAATAAGAGCAGAAGACTATGCCCAGCTTGCTAACACTATGCCGGTAAAAATAACTACTGTCTTTATTTTCTTGATGAAGTCTCTTATCTGGGTCGAAAATTTGAATTTAAAATAAATTAAAATATGTTTATTAAAAAAAATAGTATTTTGATTGATGTTTGAATCGTTTTTATAATTTAATATGTAATTTATTCAACTCCGGCTCATCTGGCAAATACGGAAGTTTAAAAAAATCACCTGACTATTACTTTTTTTTTTTTTTGTGAACCCAATCTATTAAAAGTCTGTTTAAATCATCAAATACAAGCACCTTTTTTGTTGCATTTAAGAAAAACACATTCTTCAATGACAAGAGAAATGTTATATAAATCTAAATTTTGTCACTGTCCATCAGTCAAAATTTTTCCGTCATTTACAATGCTTTCAATGTAATAAATACATCTGGGAGTTTTTTTCATTTCGAAATATCATGTTTCAAAACATGAGTTCAAACATCGGCGACAATAAAAAAAAATGAATGAAAGGATAAACCTTATAAATAATGTAAAACAATTTATTTTGCCGAACCTACGAATTGGCGTTAGACACAATTTTATATATACCAGACTTTGGAAACGTAGGGTTTGCACAAATATACATATACTAGCATTTCAGCCCGGCGTTGCTCGGGTGTTTGGAGGTGTATGTTGAGCAAAATAAAAAAAAAGCGATAAATTTTTTTAACTTTGACCCCTATTATTACTCCTTAATATTTATTTGGACTCAAATCAAGTTATTAAGTTAGATCCATGTCCAAGTAACCTATATCTTAAATTTCAAGTGTTTAGATCCAAAATTGACGGAGGAATTTGGTAGATTTCTCAAAGGTCAAATCGTTGAACTTTGACCCCTTAACAGCCAAATTTCTTGCCGAAAACAGATCACAGAGATTTCACCAAATCTCAGTACCCTGTATATCAAATTTCGAGTCTGTAGACTGAAAATTGACAGAGTTATTGCGTAGGGAAATGTATACAGACACACACACAGACACACATACACACAGACACGTTCACTTTTATAGATATACAAGCATTTCAGCCCGGCGTTGCCCGGGTGTTTGGAGGTGTATGTTGAGCAAAATAAAAAAAAAAAGCGGTCAATTTTTTTTAACTTTGATCCCTATTATGACCCCTTAGCCTTTATTGTTTTTACTCAAATTAAGTTATTAAGTTAGATCCATGTCCAAGGAACTTATATCTAAAATTTCAAGTGTTTAGACCACAAATTCTCGGAGGATTTTGGTAGAGTTTTCGAAAGTCAAATCGTTAAACTTTGACCCCTTAACAGCCAAATTTCTGGCCGAAAACAGATCACAAAGATTTTCCCAAATCTCAGTACCCTGTATATCAAATTTCGAGTCCGTAGACTTAAAATTGACAGAGTTATTGCGTAGGGAAATGTACACAGACACAGACACAGACACACAGACACAAACACGTTCACTTGTCTGAACGTACATATATATATATATATATATATATATATATATATATATATATATATATATATATATATATATATATATACCAGATGCCTTAAATAAGTTTCCAGACTTTTTCATATGGACACTTTTATTGATAGTACACATATGAACTTCTAGTCCTCTTCGAAGTAATCTCTTCCAGTTGCAATGCACTTTTTGTAATATTCCAACAACTTATGTAAGTCCTCTTTTGTGAGCATGTCAATGGCCATCGTCACAGCCTCTTTCATATCCTCAATTGTCTCATAACGACAGCCTCTAAGGTTTTTCTTGAGCTTAGGGTATCACCAAAAAATCACGGGGAGAAATGTCTGAAGTGCAGCGAGGGTGAGGAACTGTCTTTATGCCTATCTTTGATTAATAGTCTTCTATGCGGAAAATTTGCCGCTATGTCCAACGACGGTTATCCGCGGGTCACTGTTACCAAAGTATTAAAAAAATATTTGCAATATTTTTTTACTGTAATTGGGGGTATGATTCCGCACAGTCGGGAGATTCTATTTATAAACGATGCTGCTAGGAATTGACGAATCAAATTAATTCAAGTTCTGCTACTAACCAATCAGAAACCAGAATTGCTCCATAAAAATTAAACTTTTTCTGTAGCAACTTCACATATGTTTTCTTCGTGTCAACACGGAAACAATCTTTTGCTCTGTGGCTTCCAACTCCAGAACTGTCTACTGAGAACCAGTCACCTCCAGGACTTGTGTAGAACAACTAACCATTGGAAACTGTTCTGTCTATTGAGAAGAACTCACCTCCAGGACTTATATAGAACAATATTATATTATAAACTTATACACTATGCGACGAAGGCCATCAACTCCCCATATTTCCTCCTATAACACAGAACACGCTAGGTAATATACAAATATCCGTGCATGAGGTCGCCAAGTTAATCAAGAACCTTGATTCCAGTAAAGCAACTGGCCCTGACAGCATCCCAATTATAGTGTTAAAAAAGCTTCAACCAGAACTTGCTCCCATACTTACGAAACTGTTTAAGCACTGCCTTAAGGAGAAGTGCTTTCCGACTCCCTGGAAAACCTCATCAGTTTGCCCTGTATTTAAGAATTCAGGTGATAAGTCATCTCCCTCTCAGTACAGAAAAATAAGTCTCCTGTGTATTATGAGTAAGTTGCTGAATCCATAATAAATAGAGAAATAGTCAACCACCTCAGCAGAAACAACCTTCTTAGTGACACACAATATGGTTTCCGCAGATGTGCTAACGGTTATATCTCATAGGATTAGTGAATCTCTTGACAAAGGATTCCTTTCTAGGGCAATTGCTCTTGACATATCAAAGGCCTTCGATAAGGTATGGCATAATGGTCTACTTCACAAGATTTCCAGCTACGGTATAACTGGAAGTGTTTTCTCAATCATTAAATCATTTCTCTCCGATAGGCTCATAAGAGTAGTGGTCGATGGACAAAAATCAGAGGCCCACAGTATTAATGCTGGAGTCCCTCAGGGGTCAATCATGGGCCCAACTATTTTCCTGATCTACATCAATGACCTCCCTAAGCACATACTTAAATCATTCGTTGACATCTATGCTGATGACACGGCCATCTACGGCAACACACCAAAGGCTGTAAATGACAAAGTTCTCTCTGATTCTCTCTCCTCTGATCTCGAGCGCGTGGTTCAGTAAGGGAAGACGTGGCTGGTTACCTTTAATGCACCTAAAACCAAACTCCTATCGTTACATCATCAACGCTCTGATCCCCATCTGGCATCAATTGGGATGGATTGCTCTCGTCTGGGAGAGGCCCCGTGTTTTGACAAGCTTCTGGGTTTGACCTTTACTCCTGATCTGAAATGGAACACATACATCAAGTCTGTTGCCAAGGTCGCTGGAAAGATGGTGGGATCCTTCTACCGCCCCAGAAGATATCTCAATACTGATGCAATTCTCTATCTATATAAAAGCCAAGTACGTCCAAGGATGGAATACTGCTGCCATATCTGGACAGGGGCTGCTAAAAAGAGCCTATCCTGCCCTGACAGAGTACAAAATAGACTTCGTGGCTTAGTGGGGGATGCCCTTTTCTCTTCCCTGCAACCTCTCTCCCACAGAAGAGACGTTGCGAGCCTATCCTTGTTTTATCGTTATTTCCAGGGTAGGTGCTCGTCTGAACTCCAATCTCTGGCCCCTCTCGCCAATCTTTCACGAAAAACACCCGTCTAGCTGAATCCACTGTGAAAAATTTTCCCCACTGTTTATCTGTGCCTAAATCAAAACGTGGATTTCATGAACAAAGCTTCTTTCTTAAAAACTGCACGTCTGTGGCACTCTGCTCTGTCTTCCTGCTTCCCACCTGACTACAACTTAGATGTGTTCAAGTCCAACGGTAACAAATTCCTAATGAACCGCCCCCTAAAGTAAACACTTCATCAAATCTCCACACTAATGTTCTGTACTTGCAATAACCCTTATCCCTGAGTGGCTTCCGGGCCTTGATAAGTGGCGACCACCGTGTAAAAAAAAATCTAACCACCAGAAACTGTTCTGAAACTGAAAATGGCTTACAACTCTAGAAACGCAACAACAAAAACAAGAAACAATAATAAAAAAAAAACGACCGTCTAGAAGATAAAATACTTTATTGGAAAAAATGGTAAAAAAAAAGAGTTAAAAAAATAACAAGATGTAAAATATTCCCTTGCATCTGCAACTGCAAAATTGTCCCTTTAGCAAGGTTTAACAGACAAGTAACTATAAAACAATGAGAGAGAGAGAGAGAGAGAGAGAGAAAGAGAGAGAGAGAGTGAGAGAGAGAGTGCAGAATAGAAGGGGGAAAGAGATAGATAGAAAGAAAACACTTACTCAGATACTTATTTGTGTAGGGAAATAAGTCAATAGAGTTTTTTCTCCTCAGCTGTCTTAGATATTTTTTTTTTATCACAGTAAAAATCTTTGAAACTTCTTGTAGATGACGAAAAATAGCCACTAATGTTCGTTCAAAGTTCTTTGGTCGTTCCTGTAGAATTGTCTCTTCGACAGCTGGTTCCTCTCCACTTAGCTCGATGAAATTTTCTTCTTTAATCATTCACACAAGTAATTCTGCATTTCAATCCGGCCACTTAGCAATCCAAAATTTCCACCTTGTGTTAAGGCCATAAACCAATTTCTCCGTTCCTAGAAGAAATGTACTGTAGCTATGTTCCAATGCAGGAATATTTCGGATTTTTATGTCTTTACTGAGATTTCTTCTTCTTCAGTGTGTTCATAGTCGAGACACGCCATCGGGATAAACATAATCGTCACTTGGTTAGTTTCTCCAAACTTCCAGATTTCCAATTAGTTTTTCCAATCCATTTTTACGTCTTTATTGACGTAGACAAAGTTTACACGTCGTAGCATCGGACCGCAAATCTCAAACGAAAATGTCGCAAATCTTCAAACAAAACAAGCGGGAACTTCCCAAACCAATCAGCGAGTACAATTCAGTCCCGTGATACAACTATCATCATCATCATCATCATCATCATCATCATCAGAAATAGATAAAAAGGGTTAAGAAGGAAGAAGAAGAGAAAAAATAAGAGAAGAAAGATTAAGCAAGAGTAAAATTCCAACACTTCTCTGAGAACACTTCGCGCAAATTTCGTGCAGATTTACATAAAATCTGAAAGCACATAGGATTCAAGACCTTGCTCTCTGTGACTTGCAGATTTTATGTAGATTCTCTAACTTTCCTTTCCTGTGTGTATGTGTGTGCATTACAGAAAATGAGAACAAGTACCGTTAGTTTAGTTTCAAATCCAAACAAAGTGGACCTATATTTAGTCGCCTATGTCGTAATCTCTTCAGCCTCTGTTTATATCCGTCTAACCGGAAATGAAGGGTCGCGTGCCGGGAAACTTTCTATAATATTTAAATCTCGATCTTATTATTGGCTTTCACACATGCCACCAGGAATCTCTTCTTGAAAACAACCTGTGGTGCTCCCTGGAAACTGAGTGACAACAAGTCTCCCCAGACTTCTTGTATTCTCCACCTCTCTCGATAACATTTGCAACAGAATTTGCGTTACTGCAACAGCTGCTTACCATTGATTTCCCGCTGGCAGCAGCCATTGATCTCCACTGGAATTCGAGTGACAATAAGCCTCCCCAAAGTTCACTTCTTTTCGCAGTTTTCCAGCGGAGGTCTGGTAGGCATCCTCTCCTTGGTCTTTCCGTCCTCCTTGACCTTTCTTGACTATTATTATTATTATTATTATTATTATTATTATTATTTGCAATAAATAAGATAATAATATTTGGTATTAGAGTATCATAGAAAGTAACTAGCGCACGAAACGCCTTTTCCGAGGAGACGTATATAAATTGAGGCTAAAGAGAGTCCGACATAAGCGATCGCATATCACATATCAAATAATGTTCCTTTTGTCTGGATTTGAAACTGATGGTACCCATGTTGTTCTGGTATTCTGTAACACATAAATCTTACGCTTTTATTTTTGAAATTTACTTTATATATGTTGTATTATGTAATATGTGCGAGGGTCGTTTCAAAACTAATGCATACTATTTTTTAAGTAAGAAAAAAGTTAAAAAGCTACGAAGACAGGAGTGGTACCATTAAAACGAGCGACCTTTTGTGCTCCATTTTTGCAAGCGATTGGGTTGTGGTTGTGCATGGACGCCCGGAGCGCACTTTGTTATTCATATCTCTGTAGCTACTCTGAAATCGACTAACCTATCTCCTAACTGTGCTGACATTAACTGTATCGGCTTCGTAAATGTTCAACAGCTGACTGAAAATTGATCGGTACAATTTTTTTCTGCATGAAGAAATTCACTGCTTTTGACTCACATCTATGACAGGAGTTTCTTCCTCAGAGTCTCACACCGTCAATATTTGCAATAGAGAGATGAAACTTTCAGGTAAAAAATGCATGAGTTCAGTCATCATAACAATGCAATTTTCAATCCCCATCTGAACCATTTGGGCGGAATAAAATTAAGAGGCATTACTTTTAGAAGGCCTCTCAAATGAATATATATATATATGTGTGTGTGTGTGTGTGTGTGTGTGTGTGTGTGTGTGTGTGTGTGTGTGTGTGTGTGTGCACGCGCGCGCATGCGTTGTGTATTTTTAATTAACTTATGTAATGTTTTGAAAAAAAAAACGGTCTTATATAAAGTTACCAACTTTTTGTTCTTAGCGTTGTTGTCGTGAGAAACAGGCGTCTCCCCGCCCACTTATTCTCGAATGATGGATTAGCTCGGCTTAAAAAATGATTAGAAAGTAAATAAAAACAAGGGAGATAATTCGGACAGAAGAAAAACATCCTTTATAATTTTTGACGTTAATGACAATATCACCTGGATTTGTTGTATCCATTTAAAACTCGCTTGGAAGAGCTTCTTTACAAAAAGTATTAAGGGGGCCTACAGAAATGACAAATCACTATCTTCTTCCATCTACAAAAAACAAAAACAAGAAAACAAACTAAAAGGCAACCGCAACTTTCATGAACAGGATTTCTTTTCAAGAAACTTTCCAGTTTGGAAAGCCACAGCACGATACTGCTTCACTAGTGACTGCAACATGGTCGTCTGCAAATACAATGTTAAGACATACTGACAGATGTTGAGATAGACGGCCTAAACAGAAAGCGATAGAAATTGTGTGTATAGGCGATAATAGTGGTAATATATATATATATATATATATATATATATATATATATATATATATATATATATATATATATATATATATATATATATATATATACCTGCACTTAAAACGTTGAATATAAATTGAAAATTGGAAAAAAATACGTATGTAAATAAATACGTTCAGAATAAACGGATTCTTTTTTAAATAAACAAATTTATTTTATTACTGTTTGTATCAGATATATTTCGATGTTATACATCCATATCAATGAAGAGTCTGTTTATTTTTCTCTTCTTTCTCTGCATGGTAGAATTCTGCGAATGAAAGTGTGTTAGTCCGTGGATCTTGGTGACGGTTAAATTCTTGAAAATATAAAAATAAAAATAGTCATCAGCAGGGGTATCGCGCTAGCCGCGCCAATTGAAATGACGAAAATATTTTTTACCTGCGTTTGAAGCGTTGAAATTTAATTGAAAATTGAATAATAAATTCATATTTAAATGGATACGTTTGGAAGGCTAAAAACAATGCAGTTTTTTTTTTAATAAAATAATTTTTGCATTATTTCCATTTGTGCGGCTAATGCGATACGCCTGCTGATGACTGTTTTTTATTTTTAATTTTCACAGATCTAAACGTTACGAAGACTCACAGACTAACACACTCTCGTTCGCAGAATTCCGCCATGCGAAGAAAGAAAAAAAGAAAAGAACAGATTCTTCATTGATATGGATGTATAACATCGAAATTAAAAAAAAAAATGCACTGTTTTTAACTTTCCAAACGTATCCATTTATAATGTATAAATATGTAATAATTTCAAATTTATATATATATATATATATATATATATATATATATATATATATATATATAAAATAAAATAAAAATTACTTGTACAAATGGAAATTCTTTTAACTTTCTTGAAGTTTTACATTTGGATTTTACCGTCACTGGATTTTTTATTTTCCACCAGACTATCCATTCATGTGTAATCACCTTTTTCTTCACTATATTCCCTCTGCTTCACTTTTTTTGTTTTCATGTAAAATCTTTGATTTACTTGTTGTTTCGTCAAATACTTCTGCATGCAAAATCCGATCCCGCATTTTGCTAATTCCTACCCTCTGATGAGAAGGAACGTATTTCTTCGAAACTTCGCGGATTAAGGACTATCCATTTATCTAGTATATCCTTTTCAGATCAAATATGTTTTTAACTCATTTCAAAGTGTTTTTTAACATATTTTATTAACTGTTTACTCATATATATATATATATATATATATATATATATATATATATATATAGAGAGAGAGAGAGAGAGAGAGAGAGAGAGAGAATAAAATCTTGAATTTGTAAAAAATTTTATTTTCAAATTTTCAAAAAAACTTTTAAACCTGTAATGCAGGTGTACAAAATTTTAATTATTGGACAAGGAGTACAAATAAAACACGAAAAACCTTATTCCATGAAGTTTCGAAGAGTGCACTTCTTCTCATCATCAAAATGTACCATACATTTTGCGGGTTAATGCATTAGAAGCAACAAATAATATGAAGTTTATCATATTTACATAACAAGTCATTTAACAGTTTATAGGGGTTCAATTTGAATGGTACAGCAATAAACAGGGAAAAAGGAGAAAAAGGATATAGTAAAAGTCCAATTGGAAAGATGGTAAAATCCCAAACAGGAAAAATCCGAGGTGCACCTGTTGAAAATGCGTCGTTAATCGATGGGAAAACAGAAATATGAATTTAGATATAAATGTCAGGATAAAATTTGGAGCTTCAAGAAAAGTCAGAAATTTCCGGAGAAGTAAATAGATATATGAGCCGTTCAAGGAAAAGGAGGATGTTAAAATATAGATAGCAAGTTAGATTAGGAAAAGGTGTGGTGGGAAAAAGAGAGAATGAAAAAGGGAGAAAAAAGAGTAAAAGTTACGAATAAGGGTTATTAAAAACGAGAGGAGAGATAGACATACACATAGAGGGGGAAACAGAAGAAAGGGTTAAGTAGAAAGTCGTATTTCTAGATCTGTTTTAAGTACAGATAAATATAGGTCAGAAAGGGTCAATTAGACCCAGACAGGAATATAATTAAGGTTGATTAATTTTAATGTAGATTTATAAATATAACTGTATGCATACACATGTATACATATATGAATATATAAATGCATATACACACAAAAAATAGAATAAAAATAAAATAATTTGAAATAGTACAGGAAAAAAGTGAGAGTAAAGGGGGAAAACTTATGTATAAGCTATAGGGATACTGTATCTCCTTTAGTCTCACAAAAAATTAATAGAAGAAATCTTTTATATCGAGTAAATTTATAGCCATAGGTTTAAGAGGAGAGTTAAGTAATTTCTAATTGGTAATATTTGAATTTTTTTCTTATGCTTACATTGGGAAATAAGTTCGTTCTAGGAATTAAATAAGTTGATATTTTGGGGGGAAGTAATTATACTTATAGCTTCAGATATGCAGAGGTGACAAGACTTAGAACTTGAAGTGTATGACTTAGACTTTTTAAGAATAGCCCAATTTATAGAGAAAGGGGTGTTTTTAGGTTTAAGTTTAAGTGGTTAGGGAAGTTCCTTAATTATTATCAGTAATTTCATTATTGAAGAAGAATTATGGTTAGACATTCTAAACTTTATTACTGTTGAAGTAGCGCTAACATAAGTGCATAGGCGGCGTTCATGTTAATGGTATGTGGATTTAGATTAGGATTTGGGGTTAGATTACTGTTTAATTCAGGGTTGTTATAATTAGTAGATTCAATTTGTGCTGGAGTATTTTGATCTATATTCAGAGGTGAGATTAGAGTATATTAAGTTTCAAGGGAAAAAAGGGGCGGGTTATCATTATTAATGTTATTATTACTATTAATATTGCTATTGTTATTGTTTCGAATATTAATATAGTCATCAATATTGATATTATTATTTTTGTTGTGGTTTGTGACGTTATTTGTGGGTGAAACGATCGGTGGATTGGTTGATTCACTAATTTGAGTTGCATTTAGAGTAGTAGGCGGATGGGGGATTTCTGTCATGGGAGGGCTATTTGAAACTATTGTAGGAGTGTTTCGAGGTAACTCAGTAAGAGTGCATGAATACAATTGTGGGTTGTTTTTTACATTAAGGGGAAGGGAGATGTCTAACCTAACTTATTTTTTTGTTATTAGATGCTATTATTGTTTGTGCTAGATAAGGCATTGTGGAGTAGGGGATTTTCATAGAATTTTTGTTAAATATGGTACTATATCTATGTGGTTGCTTAAAAGAATTTTCTACATATAAAAAACTTCTTGTGGTATGGATTAAACCAAATATTTTTCTTTTTTCTTGATCCTAGAACCTATCAAGATAAGAGAAAAGTCAATAGATTAGACGGAGCAATAAAATAAGAAAATTAATCAAAATACAAATTGAGTCAATGACAATTCTATTAATTCATCAAATATTCAAAATGAATAAATTCATTAAATATTCAAAATGAATATTTTTTTCTTTGACGAAAAAAGCTAATCTTTGAAAATCCATGGGTTAAAGATTAAGAATTTTCATTCTTTTGTTTTGAATAATTGATGAATTAATAAATATTGTAATTGATTTAGTTTATATATATATATATATATATATATATATATGTATATACTTATATATATTATTTGTTTATATATATATATATATTATATGTTTATATATATACATGCATGTATGTGCATATATATATGTGCATGTGTGTGTGTCAGCCCCTTTAAGAAACTCCTTTCTTATCGTTGAGCACTTTACAGTTGAAATAAAGTCGGTCAATTTAGCTTGCATGTGAAGATCATCATATGATGAGTAGATCACTTTGACACACGCTAAAACATTTAAAAATGTTTAAATTTCAACAATATTTCTTGCGGTTAACGATGGCCGAATGGATTTAGTCCTTGCTAATGGGGCCAGAGATGGCTTCGTTGCCGAGTTCGAATCTCTCAAACGGTATTAATCGTGACACCCTGCACTGATGATTCCCGAAAGGATGAAACACTAGCGTGAGAAGTATTGGAGCATCTAAACATACTGAGATACTGAACTGAACAATTAAGTTTAAAAGCATGGCAGAGAAAGGAGACATGGAAGGAGTAGAGGCTTTTTTTTAAAGTGAGCCTTCTTTGATAGAAATTATGACGAAAAGCGAATAGTTAATGAGCGCTGAATGTTAGGAAATCGATAAGAAAGGAGAGCAATTGCAGAATACATGTTGGACGAGCAGGTATTTGAGGCGGAAATCCTTGACAAATTACCGAGGAAAGCAGCGAGCTTGACAGAAAGGAGCAGCCAGATGACATATTATAGATGCGGGAAATTGAGTCACATAGCATTCAGATGTCGAACAGGGTGAGGACCGGAGGCAAGCAAATCACCGTAGGCCAAGCCACAAGGTGCGGTATGAATGAGCCAGAAAATGGAAGCGTATCGGTCGTTTATTTGGAGTGGAGTTATTAAGAATGGAAGACTGGAAGGAATACCGGTGATAATGCTAAGGGACACAGCATTGTTGTAGTTCCTACTGTTAAAGGACAGAGCAAGAGGATCACACGAATATGTGTCTGTTGGTAGGCGATGAGAGTACCAATGCTATAGATTACTCTGATATCGAACAGCACGACCAAGGAGATCCAAGTTGGGATCACGAAACAGCTCCCAATTAAAGGGGTATCCTTCTTATTGGGAAACAATGCTGGAGAGGAAGCGCTACCTCTGAGAGAAGGTGGAGTAGTGGTCGAAAAAGGGGACTAAATCAAAAGCCAACATAGCCATTGAGCAAGGGTACATTGTGAAGTCGAGCTAAGGAACGAGAGAGAGAGAGAGAGAGAGAGAGAGAGAGAGAGGGGGGGGATCTCCCGAGAAAAGGTACCGAGGAGTGATAACACCATGTAGCAGTTCTATATGGAGGACGGGTTGCTGATGAGGAAATGGTATTCAGCAGTCGGAGGAAGGAGAGAACCCAGTGAATGCAACAAATTAGTGATGAACACCACGTCAGAGAGGAGTTGTTGAGCTTAGCGCATGAAACGCCAATGGCCGGTCATCTGGAGGTTGCCAAAACATATCAGAGATTGAGCCAGCATTTTTATTGGCCAGGGATGAAAACCAGCATCAAAAAGTTCTGTCAGTTATGTAAGGTCGGCAAGAAGCTGGGAAACCCAATCCGGCATCCCTTTAACCGATATCTTTAGCGGTAGCGGAGTGACTGTTCGAGTGAATGATCATGAACTGCGTAGGACCCTTACCAAGGACGAGGATGGAAAACTAAGACATACTCTCAATGATATGCGTGAGTACTAGGTTCCTGGAGGCCATCCCACTAAGGACCATATGAGCAAAGAAAATAGCCGACTCCATGATCAAGTTCTTCTCGAAAGTAGGAATACACAAAACAATCCAAACGGGCCAAGCGTCAAATTTTGTTGCGACTCTTCAGAAAGGTGACTGAACAGTTGAGAATCCGACATGTAATATCAAGTGTCTATCGCCCTCAATAGCAAGGCGCCCTCGAGCGATTCCATGCGATACTGAAGAGTATGTTAAGGGCGCATTGTGTCGAATAACAAACTGATTAGGATCAAGGGTTACCGTTTATGTTATTCGCAGCCAGAGACGTGACACGGGAGTCACGGGGACATAGCCCTTTAGCTGATTTATTGGTACAGAGTGTGGAGGTCTCTGCAGGTGGTAAAAGAGCAGCAACCAGCAACCGAGGAGTTTTTGAAAAAAAAAAAAAAACTGAGAAAATGAGGCAGAAATTGTAGGCCACAAGGGAGTTAGCTTACCAACACATGACCAAAGTGCAGGTCAAAATGAAGCGACGATATAACGAGACATTTGAGTAGGCGAGAAAGTCACGATGAGCGCACCATGAAAAAAGAGCCCCTCTCGACTCGAGGTTCCATAGACCCTATACAGTAGTTGAGAGAGTTGATAATTTAAACTATAAAATAAGCACGCCAAACCAAAGGCAGAAAACTCAACTATGCCATATTAACAGGCTCAAGCGATACACGGAGAGAAACGGGGAGCACTCGTTATCTGTTGGAAAAAAATAGACAATCCGAAACGAAAATGACAGTGATGGAGAAAGATATGAGGCTAAAGGATGTCCCCGCCAAGCTGGAGAACTTCCTGATCCTCAATAACATGGACGAAAGGTTGGGTCATTTGTCGAAACAGTGCCGCAAGGAGCTGATAACCCTTATATGGATTAATTTCCGATGTACCCCAGAAAACAGACTTGGCAGAATACGATGTGGAATTAACAATGGAGAAGCCGATAAAACAACATCCCTATAGAGTAAAATCTCGGTTGCTTGGGTATTTCCGTGTGTCCTGGTGGACAAAGTGGACGGGACGGCCAGGTTCTGCACCGATTACTAAACAAAATTTTCCACTGCTAGTAGTAATAATAAAAATAGCTGGATATGTGAAAATTTCACAGCATATGCTTTCATATGTAATATATCGATGTTGGCATTCTGTGGATGTTCAACGTAAATGGAGATGTTCTGATATTATTGTAGCTCTTTTGTTGAAACTGCAAAAGTATTTATGCAAGCTAGCAGAGACGCCCGGCATAACCCGGTCGTAAAATACGCTTAATTATGATATTTTAATTTATGCAGATTTCATTTATATTATTATAGAGTCAATATTCTATCAATTCTTATATATTATAAAGTTGTGGTTTATATATATATATATATATATATATATATGTGTGTGTGTGTGTGTGTGTGTGTGTGTGTGTGTGTGTGTGTGTGTGTGTGTTAGTGTGTGTGTGTGTGTGACTTGGTGGCATCAGCTTGAATCGAAACCGAAACCAAAACTTATGAAGAAAAAAAAATATCTGTATATATATATGCCTATATAACTTGAGTTCCTTCAGCTATAATCGAAACAGAAATCAAAGCTTATAAAGAATTCTTGGTAAAATTATGTATAAAAACTAGATGACTTGGGTGCCATCAGCTATAATCGAAACCGAAACCAAAACTTACGAAGAATTCTTCATAAAATTATTTATTACAAGAGATGGAAGGTCATAACAATTAAACGACAGTCACTCAGAAGAAAAAAGATGTAAGCGTGACACACAAAATAACACACACGCTATCGTATTGATATATAGATAATAACTATTTATTTAAAATTACTAAAAAAGCTAAAAGATATAGATCGTCCTCCACAAGTGTGTTTTTACGTTTAGGAAAATATATGCACAATTAATAAGTGTTTTTATGGTAATCGGGGGGGGGGGGGTTACAATTGTATAGTTAATTATTAAGAGATTTATAAAGAATCGGAATCGGTAAAATATTGCAATCGTCGCACCAATGATATATATATATATATATATATATATATATATATATATATATATATATATATATATATATATATAGTGATTTATAAAATATATATGGCGATTAAGCTACACTGAATATTCCGCGTTTCATCCATTCTAGGACTCTTCAGGCTTCAGATAAGCCCGAAGAGTCCTAGAGTGGATGAAACGCGGAATATTCAGTGTAGCTTAATCGCCATATATATTTTATAAATTACTAACTAGCTCTACCTACGTATTGAGCACTTTTGAAGTAAATACTTAAAGTTTACGCATAAATCTATACTTTCGTATATTAATTTTATGTGAGTAAATTAAGTAGTTATATATATATATATATATATATATATATATATATATATATATATATATATATATATATATATATTAGTAATTGAATGCAATAGACTCAATAGGATTCGAACACACTGTCTTCGTCTGTAGGGCATCCATTAGGTCACATACGCACATTCATAATTACGAGTGAACGTTCATATTATTAGTTTTTCCACTTTCCTAAAATAGAGGAACAAATACGCCAAGTTCTACGCTCTTGGATAAACAAAATGTCTACCGTGTGTGTGTGTGTGTGTGTGTGTGTGTGTGTGTGTGTGTGTGTGTGTGTGTGTACTACCTGTCGACAATCTGTGAGGAGTTGCATGTAACAGATGTGACAGGTGTGTCTGTTTCGGTTTGCCTGATGGACAGGTGCTTCTTGTTATATTTACCGTTCGTCGGTTGGGGGATGCCAAGTTCTGACTGATTCTCATTTGTTTTCATAATTAGAAACAAACTCTGGGTGTTTGTTACGGCGGTGAGGCGCAAACGAATTCAAACACTGCAAGAAAGAAAGAAAGAAAGACAGACAGAAAGAAAGAAAGCGTATATGAAGATAGAAATAGAATGGGGAAAAAGAAAAAAGAAAATGAAATAAAAGGGGGAAAATAACAAAAGTTAAAAAGAAAGATAAAATAAAGAAGAAAAAAAAAGAATGCAGAAAAGGAAAATAGAAAAATAAAATAGGCTGAAAGAGAAAACAAAAATAAAGGACAGAAAATAGAAAGAAAAATTAAAAGAAAAAGAAAAGAAAACTAGACGAAATGAAAAACAAAAGAAAAGAAAAAGGAATAAGAAAGAATGAAAAGGAAAAAGAAAGAAGAAAAAAGAAAATAATAATAAAATCACAATAATAAAAAATGAGCAGGGGAAGAATGGAAAAAGAAAAAGTCAAAATACTAATAGAAAAATAAAGTACAAAGAAATAGATAAATAGGAAAAAAGTAAATAAAGAAAGGAAGGACGAATAACGAAGAAATAAAAAGAAAGGAAAGAGCTGTGTAAAAAAAAAATGAAACAAAACGAAAAAAGAAGAAAACAAAAAAGAAATAAAGAAAATGACAAGAAGAAAGAAAACAACAACCAAAAATATATTAATCATACGCGAAAAAAAAAAAAAAAGAAAAAAGAAAGGAAATAAAAAATTGACTTATGCTTGTTAAAATGTTTCAGACGAGAACATTCAACATCTGATTCCAGCCTGATCCCATCCTTGGACTCTTTCTTATCCTTATTTACTCACCGAACCAGAAAGTCAGTGTTAGACACAAGGGCGGTTTTTAAATGTGTGGAAAATCCATCTCACAATGAAGATCACTTTTGATTGGGATACAAATGTAAATTGCTTCATATCTAGAAGGATTTCTCCTTCACTGATCGGCGACAAAAAAGATGAAATACAGTATAATAAAAAATACTAAATTCTGCTCCCAGAGTGCAAAGTGCCACACGTGATGAGCAAAAGTCGCATTTCTGTACATAAACACAATCAATTTACGCTGAGGCCGCCATTTTGACTTTGTCGTCCTATGATAAGATTGCGAACACAATGAACCACATTACTTGTTCAGTTACGTTCAAACGAAACTTTCATAAGAAAATATTACCTTCACTAATTTCAAATACATTACACTGTTTTGTGGATGCCTTGGTAGAGACAAAGACTAAGGAAGTATACCCTGACAAAATATCCGGTTTGACGTCCCGATAGGTGGATGGTTAATCACTGCAAGACCTTTCCGGCAACCTCTGCAACTGTACTAGTTCCGACCGTATTGGCTTGCGTTTCCGCCTTTGTCTGCAAAACCAAGAGGGGACTCTGGTAACTGGGTAAAGCTAGGTCTCCTTATCACCTACTCAGGCCAGCAATCCGGATAGGCGATTCCAGCTTGTACTTTATAGCCACAGCAGACGCTACAGTGCACCAGACTAGAAGGCAGAGCGCCATTGTCCTATTAGATAGAAGGTTACCATCAAACAACTGCCCACTTCAGTTTACATTTTTTATGACAAACTCAAGTTTAGTTAAAATATGCAGGTTATTTTGTTGTTCTGGTGCTATATATTAAAAGGGACAGATCCCAGTATTTAGAGAAATGAAGTAATTAGAATCGAAAATGATTATTATTAAAGGAGAATGATGGAATCGAACGCTATGATCAAAAGTTAAAAATGAATACATATTGCTATTTAGATGCGATTCCAGGAATGTAGTGAATTGTCCATTATAGTAGAAATAACTATACAACAAAGTTATGTCAGAACAGGTAGGAAGGGACAATGGAAATTAAGGTATGTTCTTTGTGTGCCAGAACGTGTCATCTTGAATATTGAACTTTATATAAAACCCCTTCGAATGTGTTAACTGTATCCCCCTCATCAATAATTTATCTCCCCTTTGTGTTTAGAAAGAACTGCCCATTACACACCCCTTCACGTCTCTCTTCATATCTCAGCCTCCTATTATAAATGTTGTACGGCATAATCGCGTTGACACACCGGTTCTCATCAGATCACCAAAGTTAAGCAACGTCGAGCCTTGTTAGTACCAGATGAGTGACCATTTAGGAATTTTAGGCGCTGTATGAGCTCTCCGCTTATCTCGGCATTTGTTTCCAGTCGTCCTGTACACACTTCACTGGCCACTGGTATTAAACAATGTCGACTAAGGAGAGTTGTGATTGGAGATTGCGCACCCCTTGTCACAAAAATTTCACGTGCAGGCATTCCTTCGTGAGTATCCATAATCTGTTAAAGACTGAAGGAGCCCTGATTATAAATGTGAACTCCCCAAGTAATTGTTTCGTCGTCGTCGCTGTGGACATTCCCGTCATGTACACCGATACACAACACTAAGTTCAAGCTTCAGCAAGGTGTCTATTATGTTTTTTGTTACTTATGAGTCATCACATATTCAGGCTCGGGAGCGATTCAAGGACAATGGTTAAAAACATCGTCAGTTTGACGATGATTGCTGCCTTAAGCGGATCAGAAACAATAGGGAGAATGGGCAGAAGATTACTTAAGAGGAATTGATTATTTCAGGGGCTAAACAAGTATTTGTCTACATTAGACTTGCAGGCGACCATGATGTAGTCGATTTTGAAGCAGACTAATGGTATCTTGTTCATAGATGGAATGTTCTGGGAAAGAAACTTTGCTCAACTTTGTTTCTTTGGTAAAGAAAGAGAAAGAGAAAGAAAGAGAGAGAAAAGTTTTTTGCTAGGGCTGTAACTAGGCGAGGTTTTGCTGTGAATGTTTTACAGGAGGAGACCAGGGATTGGAATTTTTTCGAGCCCCTACATACGGTAGAGATGCGTTATTTATTTTTTATTTTTGTGTGTGTATGAAACAAGCTGTAGAGACGAGAGGAGATCCTCTCTGACTAGATTGAAAAGTCAAATTTGAACGCTGTAAAGACAACAAAGAGTACGCCAAGCGGCACTTCCCCCCTTACAATCACGGCATAATCACGTTAGCACATCGGTTTTTGTTAAATACTAAACTGGATGATTATTTCGGAATAATGCTGTATGTGCTCTCCGCTTATTTCGATATTGTTTCCAGCCGTCCTATACGTCTCCTTACCATTGGAATCAAGCAGTATTAACTGGAGAGAGATGAGGCTAGAAATTGCGTAACCCTTGCTTAACGTGCAGTTATCCTTACAGTGGTTATCCATTGTTTCTCGAGACTTAAAGGAATAATGATGATCCAATATTACAATTAACTTTGAATGAAATCAGTTGGCGTCTGCCTCGGTTACACACATACAAAGTTGTATTAATACTACACAGAGTTTATATGAGTTACTTACCTTTGTTTTGACGCATGCGTAGTGCAAACATTACGGTAGTTCAATCTGAATTATTATCTAGACTAGAATTTTTAGTCCACTAAATAAGGGCAAAAATTATAGCTCATTGATTTAAAATGAATGCTTAATGTTAAATAGATTGGTGAATATGGTTAAATTTGTGCTCATATCTGCACTCCCTATTAATCCTTATTAAATCCTAATTGTGTGTCGAAGCATAATACATAGTTCGCTTCACCTTATCATAAAAGTTCGTACAAAGCTTCAGCCAGAGAGGTCCAGTAGTTTCCAAGAAAAAGTGGAACTTAAATATTAACTCCTATTAATCTTTAAGTGTGCATCAAACAGATACCATAATGCTTAGTTTGCTGAACCTTATCATAAAGAGTACAAAATTTCAGTCAGATCGGTCGAATAGTTTCCAAGTAAAGCTAGAACGAACAGACAGACAAATAGACAGATAGACGGACTAAGAAAAGTATAATTTTGATTATTCTTACAAAACTTCATCTGAAAATATATTGCATACTTTGTATGTATCTTAACGCGTGCCTGCGTGCGTTCACTGTACAGGCCATGGGTGTCCACTTCTTTAATGGTTGCTTGATTCTGACACAAGTCAAACTGACTGATCATAAAGCCCACCATCTGGTATGAACATTAATTTTGGAAAATCTCAAGTGAGTCATAATCACAGCATGGAACTAGTGTTTGAATGAACGTTGTTTTTTTTTAAGAACTTAGATTGGTTTGATTCTTAACATGAACCTCCTTCTAAAGAAGCAAAAATTTTCCAAAACTTATCAAATAACACTTTGGGTGGTCAAACCATTTCTTATATTGCCTTTTTTTCTTAACTAAATGTTTCTCACATTGCAGGCATGTCATACGTAGCATGCATCTGTGCATCTAACTACACATGCCGTTTTACACATGAATATACGTGCACACAACTGCTGCATTAACTAAGGTCGGTTTTGGTTTAGTTTCAGAGTTGTCTTAACCATAGCTTCTTCAAAGATTAAATTATTATTAGATCGGGGGTTTAAAATTCTTTGAGTTATTTGATCTCGTTATTCGACGCATACGTAGACATCAAATTATTACAAAATGAAAATATGGCAAACTCCAATCCCATTCGATTCCACCTTTATGGTTGAGGTGAATTTGTTTATCTTATGAAAGTTTATATTTTAGTTTTATCTACCAAGTTCCAGGTAGATTTTCTACGGATGTAACTTTGTTACAACGGCATCATACATTTAAAAACGTTGCTACATAACTGCTTCCCTGTCGATTATAAATAGCCGTCTTCAAAGCTAACGTCAACAAATAATTATCATGGACCAACCCCAAAATAATCAAACGCAGTTCATACAACTGATCATTGTTAGTAATCGAATAAAATTTCTCATCTTTTCAGCTGGCATTCATCCCCATCTCATTAACTCTTTTTCTCGAGTGATCCTTGGCCTACATAAGCTCCAACCGGAACTAGTCTCAATTCTTACAAAGCTGTTCAAACGTTTCTTAAAGGAAAATACTTCTGAACACCTTGGTAAACTTCGTTAGACTGTTCACTATATAAAACTACTGGAGATTGGTCTTCTGCATCTTAATACAGATCACCCAGTCTCATATGCGTCATGAGTAAGTTGCTTGAATCTGTGATGAATCGAGAAGTTGTAAATCACACCAGCAAAAACGATTTACTCATTGACGGGCAATAAGATGTTTCTTCTGCGAGATAAATTGCTGATTATAATATCACACTATAGTAATAGATCTTGGCATATCAAAGGCCTTTGATAGGTTTGGACATATATATAATGAGATTTATAATCATGGAATATATGGAAACTACCTCTCAACCAACAAAGCCTTTTTCTCAGATAGGTTTATAAACGTAGTCGTTGGTTGGCAGATGTCCAACGTTATTATCAACACTGGCATGCATCAAAAATCTATTATGAGCTCAATCCTCTTCTTGAGTTTCTTCAACGATATCCCAGATAAAATTTTAGGATTATTCGTTGACATTTATCATCAGACTTCGAAGAGCAACAATAATCAAGATTTTTCTGATTCTCTTTTGATTTGAGTACGAGGTGCAACGGGGAAGAAGATAGCTAGTCATTTTTAATGCGCCTCAAACTAAACATCTCTTTACACCACTAACGCCTTGGTGCCATTTGGCTCTAATCAGTGACCATCATCACGAGGAAATTTTGCTTCTAAGACTGACTTTCACTTCAGATCTAAACTAAACTAAAATAAAATGCATCAAATTCGTTGCCAATTCGTTGGGAAAACGGTTGGATTATTCTAGCGCCCCAGAAAGTGTCTCCCTCCTGACGCAATTTCTACCTGCAACCTAAGAGCCAAATACGTCATAAGAGGGAGTGTTGTTGCCACATCTGGTGAGGTGCTTTTCAAAGTGCTCTTTTATGTCCTTACAGAGTACAAAATCGACTTCGAAATCTAATGGGCGATGCGCTCTTCTCCTCCCTACTACCTCTTTTTCATAGAAGACACGTTGTTAGTCTTTATCTACTCTGTCGTTATTTTCATAACCGGTGCTCAACTGAGCTTCTATTTATTGTCCATTCCTCGTAAAACATTCACAACAAAATTGGTCTTGCTACAACGACTGTATAAAATCTCTCTCTCTCTCTCTCTCTCTCTCTCACACTCACTCATCTGCCTAAAACTAAACGAAACATCCATGAGTAAAGTTTTACTACACGTCTGTGAAACACAATACCACAAAGCTGCTTCCAAGCTAATTACAACCTTCTGTTTTTGGCACTTGTACATTTTTGGTACCGTGCTGAAATAATTACGTTATTATTTTGAAAGCGATTCTTAATATGGGGAGGGCAAGAGTATTTTGTAATTAGTCTGTGCTTCTACCTAACAATTTAATAATAATAAAAAAAAAATATCGTCAAACTTGAATTTAACCTGAAAAACTATTTTAAAATAGCGCAGTACCAAAAATGCGCAAGCAGTTTGTGTTTCAAGTCTAATGTAAAAAATTCTTGGTGAACCACCCTCTTAAATAATCTAATCCACTATTCCCAATCATCACGGTGTTATCTTACCGTCCATCTGACACTGATTGACTCTTATACTCGAGTGATCTTCGGTTCTTGATAAGTGATGATATTTAGTCAAAAGAAAAAAAGAACAAGAAAGTGGTAACCTCAATAGTAATAATAATAAAAGAAATGGCGCTTTTACAGAATTGGAACGAGATTTTGTAGTCGATAAATGGAGTTTTCCGATAAAAAAAAACAATGGTTTCAACCGATTTTTTGTCACTTCTAATAAGTAACAATGATAGCTTCCAAATTATGCAGTCGAAATTGCCTGAATATTACTCAATTATTAAACACAACAACTTTAATTGTTTTAGCAGGTGAAAAATTGCCGACATCTTATTTAAATCAAAACGGAAAATTACCCCCACCTCCTTTCGAATTCTCCTGTGTCTTACGATCGTTTTCATCAAATTCTATTTTTTATTTTCTTTAATAAATAATTTTCTACCTTATCGATTTTCGTCATTTTGGGATATAACCATCTTAAAAATACGATGGATTACGTAGATACTATTGTTTTTATGTGAAATTCAGTATTACGATTTCCGAAATTTAGTCCCAATAGTGTAGAGGCGTCAAAGAAATACGTTGAGAAATGTCTGCATCAGTATTTTCAACCTTTACTTAACACAGGCCAACCTTGCATTTTTCGATTTTAGTATATCTGCAGGGCAGAGTTGGTTTGAAAGTTAACAAGTAGTTTCTCAATTTGCATGGAGCAAACATACAAATATGTAGACAAACATAATATCACCGCATTTTATTTGTAAAGATTAGGAAATTGTATACCTTGTTTTTAATGAAATATTTACCGAAGTGAATATTGTGCAATCATCCCTTGTCATAGTTATTCAAGCAAACACACAAAACACCCAGAATGACATAGCAATTAATGCAGCGGAGAATCGCTCGCCGTTTGAGCTACACCTTCAAGTGTAACATCTCTGGTTACTTGAAAACATTGAATTTTAACTTGAAATATCTCCTCTTTTGAACAACAAATTTGCTTATTCATGATTTTAATAGTTTATTGTCTGTCCTCTTTTCTTTTATGCCATCTTGTTAAACCAGCCTTTATTTTTTTACAGAGTCACCACTTGTTAATGGCCCGAAGGCCACTCGAGGATAAGGGTTAATGAGTGTCAGGTGGACGGTGAGACAATATTGTGATAAATTGATTATAATGTGTGAAGTTTGGCAGAATGTGATTACATAAGAGGACAGCCCAAGACAAATTTGTTCACATTGGACTTGAAAACGACAATGTTGTAATCTGGAAAGCAACCTGGAAATATTGTTCCATAAATGGCTAGTTATATTAAAGAATCTTAGCTTATTAAAGTTTCGTTTATTTGAAGAGAGACAGAAAGAGAGAGAGAGAGAGAGAGAGAGAGAGAGGGAGGGGGAAGGAGATCATTACTAGTGGCTGTAGCTAAACAAGTTCGTGTTGTGAATGTTTTACAGTACCATAGGTAACCATAGATTGGAGCTTAATTGAGCACATAACATGGACATAAACTATAGAGCAGAGAAAGACTAGCAACGTCATTTCTGTAAGAAAGAGATAGCAGGGAAGAGAAGAAAACATACCTCTGTAACAGAACGCGGACGCGCGGACGACAGCAGCCACAACAGCTGTATGCAAATGGCCGAGCCATGTGCGAAGTATCACAGCGAGGAAGAAAGAAAAGAAAAAAGATTATAAAAAAGAAAAACGCGGACGAGAAAGACAGAAAGATAAACGTGTTACACACGTGAGCCGAGAGCGACAGGAAAATACACGTCCTTAACATAGCCAGACAAAGACAGAGTACCACGTGTTCGACACGGCAGAGTCTTGTTATGATTATTGGAGTACGAGAAGACTTTTGAATAAGAGACAAGGCGTTATTCTGGAAGCACCTGTAAATAAATGTCTGTTATTTCAACTGAAAAATGTAAGTCGAGTTTGTTCCTTGTCTTTGCTTCCTTCCGACTGTCTGCATACAACGTGTGGATCCCGAGTGTTGACATGTAACGACTACGTTATAGCTCACTAGATTATGCAGTCGGTTAGAAGAGATATACACGAAATATAGAACCCATCAATATAGACAGATAATTCACTAAAAAGATCAGCGGGGAGAGTCACTTTCGTACGCATGGAAAGACAGATAGAAAGACATATAGAAAGCAGATAGATTGCTACATGTAATTATATTGTCCACATTCGCTCCCCATTGATGACGGCGCTCTAAACACGCTTTTCCTCCTTGAAGTATCGCCAGATAAAAAACAATTCACTGGGATCAGTTGTGACCCTTATAAGTGTCAATCAAAATTATCTCATACAAACACGGCCCTTGTTAAGGAACAAAGTATTTTAAAATCTAACCATACCCGACAATAAATCTTTCGAGTGTCATCTGTCCTGTTCAGAGCATGGTTAGTTTACAGTTTAAATTCTGCATATTTACTTTTCTTACAAATTTGTTCAAGCTGGGGATGGGGCATCCTATCGGGCGCCAAATATTTACCCGCTAACTAAGATATTCCAACCAGGAGATCTTTTAAAGATTCTGACCGTCCCTTTAAGTGCAATTGTTTGAATCTTTCTTGCACTTGGTTCAACGGGTATATTTGCCAGATAGTTTTTTGAAATATATTTTGAATGTATTTACCGGAATGGAGACGTTCACGGAAGTTCATTTGATTTTGTGCGCAGAGAAAATAACAGTTTATGGTTTTGTACGCTTTGTATTGGATGCATTGTTTGATACGCTTATTTTCGACGATGCACAGAAAGAACAAAAAAGCAATTGTTAACGGGACAAAGTCTACACAAATCAGGACGAAGTGCTTTCAGGGTGGTCAATGCCCGCGAGAGGCTACTGAAGAATGCCCGGTCACCGGTGCGATTGGAGACATTTCTTTCTTGTAATCGACAATGGTGGCGACGGTAAAGGCCGCCTGTAAATCGGATTAGGAGACGTATTGAATAACGACAAAAAGATTCCCATGTCTATCTCTTCTTTCAATGTCTGTGTTGCGGGTAGCAGGAATACTTTTTGTTACACGAACAATAAGAGTATATATATATATATATATATATATATATATATATATATATATATATATATATATATATATATATATATATATATATATTGGCAAACTTTAATTCCTCCCGTATATATATATATATATATATATATATATATATATATATAGAGAGAGAGAGAGAGAGAGAGAGAGAGAGAGAGAGCGAGCGCGAGAGCGAGAAATAAAAAGAAACAAACCGAGTTACGTGTTCATCAACGTTTCGTCTTTAGTTCGAGATTTTCTCTGGATGGATGACATTAAGAAAACCAAAACACCTGTACAAATATTTGAAATTTTTTCAGAAGCAAAACATGACGCTGTTCTATTTCAGAAACGGGAAAAGACGTTGCAAATTCAAAAAAAAAAAAAAGAAAAAAAAAAAAAAAAGGAGGAGAGCTTGCGTTGTTAAAGAGAGGGAGATTTTAAATAAGGTCATATAGTCGTTAATATGTTTTTTTTTAAAGATATGAACGCAGTTTATATTCTTTCTGGAAAAATATGTCTGTTAAAATTCAAATATAGGTGTGTAACAGAAATGAAATAGGTATGCGTTTGTAATGTAATTTATTGATTGAGATTATGTGTATTAATTATTAGAGGGGGTGTTTCTATGGCGTGAGAAGGTTAACCTGTGTCTACAATTAAATTATGTTCTTTAATAAAAGTTTACTTATTAATGGCGCTACATTATAGAAACTTGCACGTTGTTTAATTGTGTTTGAATTTGCGATAAACGCTGATTCAAGAAGTCTCCGGTGTGGTTTATTTGAAATAAATTGAACTATTTTTGCTTCTTTAAAGTTAATGGTGTGATTATGCTGCAATGAATGAGAGAATAATGCACTTAAAGAATTGCTATTTTTCATATCTCTTTTATGTTCACTCAGCCTTTTTTCTAACTTACGCTGGGTTCCACCAACGTATTTATGATGGCAATTTTGGCAAGGAATAGTGCATATGCCTACATTGTAAACTGGTTTGTTTTGGAGATGTTTTGTGGTTTGTAATATTTGTCTTATAGATGTGATGTAGTTTTTATGATTGGAATTCCTAGTTTGTTTAGTGTGGTGCAAATTATTGTATTATTGGTGTGTGTGTGTAGGTAAAAGAAGGTGTCTGTTTATGAGAGAAATGTCTGGTGCGTATGATTTTTGATTATCTATCCTGGAAAATATTTTGTGGCTTTTCGCATAGCATTCAATATGAAATATGTGGGATATTGCAAGGTTTTCAAAGTGTTTGTGAGGTATTTGAATTTTTCGTCCGGATATTCTGGACTTAAAATTCTGAATGCGCGTAAGAAGAAACCAATTATCATAGTTGTTATAATTTTGTTATTATGGTGTGAATATATATATATATATATATATATATATATATATATATATATATATATATATATAATACTTGTTTATTGTTATATAAACATGCTCACATCCCGCTGCTACAAATAGCCACTTGTTTCAATCAAACAACAGATATCATCAGGCAGCGACTTGACTATTCAAAAGTTCAATGAATGAATAAGATTATTCATTGAACTTTTGAATAGTCAAGTCGCTGCCTGATGATATCTGTTGTTTGATTGAAACAAGTGGCTATTTGTAGCAGCGGGATGTGAGCATGTTTATATAACAATAAATAAGTATCATCATCTCTTTTTATTAAGCACTATCTAACAACCTCGTTGAATTCATTAGTCCATTACTTTTGAATAAAAAAACCCGAGTATATATATATATATATATATATATATATATATATATATATATATATATATATATATATATATATATATATATATTGTCGAAACAATTGTAATATTCGAAAAAATACAAATATGATGTTATATTTCTCCTTGTGGTTTTTGGTTCTTGCGAATATATATGAATGCTCGATTGCAGAAATGTCAATCATGTTGCTTAATATTTGAGTCAATTTACATTAATTAAGCTACACAGAATATTCTGCGATCTATTCTTGTAAGGATTCGTCAGACGAGTAGATACAGAAAATTTACGCATAAAATTATATTTTTATATATTAATTTATGCGATAAAATTAAGTAGTCATATATATATGTGTATATATATATATATAAAATATATATATATAAAATATATATCTATTTATATATATAAAATATATATGTATCAATATATATATATATATATATATATATATATATATATATATGTATGTATATATATATATATATATATATATATGTATATATATATATATATATATATATATGTATATATATATATATATATATATATATATATATATATATATATATATATATATATATATACATCGTACTTTGGAGTAATTGCGTCAAATTCGCTGTAAATGTGCCATTAAGCTAAAAATGCTCTTTTGGTAACCACGCAAATAAAGTAAACTTTTTTTTATTTGGTGCAATTACCCCCGAATTTGGTTCAATTACCCCAAAGTACGGTATATATATATATATATATATATATATATATATATATATATATATATATATATATATACATATATATATATATATATATATATATATATATTATAGAGTGTTATAGATAAGGTCTATAAGAGCAAGGATTGTATCAGTTATGAAAAGCTCAATAGGTGTTTTTACCTAGAGCTACATATATAAAAGGTGAAGGATTAATAATTGTGAAATTATCAAGTTTACATAAGGGGAAACATAAAAAAAACACACTTGTGTGAGGAAGGGTTATCTATAGATTTTAGTTTGGCAGAAAATAATTATTTTTCTATTAATACTACCAGCAGTGGAAGATTTTGTTTTAAAGATAATCAGAGGAATCGCTTTTGACATCGGAAAATAGGCACACATTTTTTCGATTCCTATATCGATTTCAATAGCATAAAAATTTGTTTTTTCCGATTACCGATTCGATTAATCGTCCCAACACACACACACACACACACACACACACACACACACACACACACACACACACACACACAGACGTGTATATATATATATATATATATATATATATATATATATATATATATATATATATATATAACATGTACAGGCATTGCTGTAATAACAATAGTTGGATCTATAGTTATTATTTTATTCAATTTTCAATTTTCACCCCAAACAAGGCACAGTGCCACTTTGAAGCAGGGGGCTACTACTAGGGACTTAATTAGCAGGGTCATTATGAAGGGAGATGAGTAGAAAGATGTTTGTTGACATTGCACTTGAACTTCTGCATATCATTGCAGTTGGGAAAACAGAATCCCGGAAGGGAGTTCCAACATCAGGCAAAAAGTCTATATTTTCCTTTAGGCATTCATTTTTCCAACAAATAGATTAAATTTCACAGCTATTTTTCAATTCTCCAGATGTTACATATGAGGGGTCCTATGTAAGCAGCTATTAAGTTAGCAAGTGTGAATTTTGATGAAAGTCATATTAGTGCATGTCAGGATAACCTAGCTGAAAATGACGGGTGGCATGATTTGAAGCGAAGGCTAGCGGGTCAAACGCGCTAGACAAAACATATAGTGGAACGATATGGCGGATATGATGACATCACGTTTTTCCTTTTTTTTTTTTTTTGAGCAAGAGAGAAAATGTGTTTTAAAAACGTATAAATGATCTATGTTGCGTCGAGACTGTCTGTTGTGTCGCCCATTTCCTACTAGTAACTTAGTAAACTAAGAAGTAAATAATAATTACAATACAGTAGTCTCGCTGTCCAATAAAACTTTGAAGAACTCGACAAGGTCTACTTGTGTCACTCATGAATGGCAAGTTTCTTTCACTTAAGCTAAAAAGACAATCGAAAACCCTAGGTGATCACGACCACTCATGAGACGCGAGCAACGATGCGAGAAGTGACGATTCGGAGAATAAAAGACCAGCATACATATTGCGTACATATGTATGAAAATATTTCATTTGGTTTCTTAATCGCCCATGGATGAGAACATAAAATATGTGATCACTTGTTGATGAAGATACAACGCAAGCAGTCAAGATTTTCAACCAAATCTTGAGTTTTATAATACAACTAGCCTGGGTGATCGGCATTGCCCGGGTCTTTGGAGTTGTGTGTTGAGCAAAAAAAAAAAAAAGTAGCAGTAGGCAGGCAGGTACCACGAAGGAGGAAAAGATTGTAAAAAAGGAAAAAAAAGACGTGACATCTTTGCTGTTGCGTTCATCGCAAACCGGAAGTGGCGAAGGTTTAAATTAAGGCCAGTCAATCGAAAAGAGGAAGTGACTTTCAAAAATATCGGCGAAAAAGCGACCCCTCCTTGTAGAAAAGTACTCAGTTGAGGGTGAAATAATTAATGTTTTTAGCCAATTTTTCGATATTTGTCCTTCGAAGGGGCGATCTTCAAGAAGATACCAATCTCGTGAAAATCCGTCGCATCTGTCGAAAGCTTTAGGCATACATACATACATACATACATACATACATACATACATACATAATATACATACATACATACATACATAATATACATACATACATACATACATAATATACATACATACATACATACATACATAATATACATACATACATACATACATACATTTAAACAGACATGTGAGATTTATATTATAGATGATTCAACAGAGAAAATCAGAAAATATCCCCCAAATTTGAAAACTCACTCTAAAAATGTTCTTTAAGGTCGATTATTTTTGTTCCTAACGCATTCATTTAGTTGAGGGGGGCTCAGGAAAGAAGTTGAATGCCTACTAGAGAGAACTTGGATGCCTACTGGAGAGAACTTGAATGCATACTAGACACTGTCCTAGAGTGTCTAAGGTTTCTCTGTACAGGGGTTTGTTAGGACGAATGCTATGAGGATACTTTTTCTTAGAAGTAAACCCTGACAAAATATTCTAAATCACAGATCTCATCAGTATGACTAACCCACACTAGTCTTTTTTTTTTTTACGAATGGTGCAACTTCTTTAAGTGATGTTACCTAAAATAGCAACAAGAAGCTAGATCCTCTACCAGACTTGATAAATTCTTGTCCCAGAATCTAGTCAGACCAGAAATGATAATATTCTATAATGTATTAAAATGGTCAGTGTTTGAGATATAAAGAACTTTAATGAAACATTCGAATATTAATGTATCTAATATAGAGCTTAAATGTAAACCCCTAGAGAAGGGATACCTTGGTTTCTTAGAACTTCGACTAAAATAAAATGAAAAGCCATATTGAATACCTACTAGACACTGCCCTGGCGTGTCTAAGGTCCTTCTGTACAACTTGACATGAGGATGTTTTTCTCTATGAATAAACCCTGACTAAATATTCAAAATCCCATAGTATTCGCAACCCAAATATGATCTCGGTATGTCTAATTTACACTGGCTTTTAGGAAGAATGGTACACCTTCTCCAAGCGGTGTTACCTTAAGTAACAGCACAAAGCTGGATACTCCACCAGATTAGATGAATTCTAGTCCTGGAATCCAGTAAAACTAAGAGGTATACGGCATAATCACGTTGACACACTGGTTCCCGCTGGATCACCGAAGTTAAACAACATTAAACCTATCAGTACTAAATGGGTGACCATTTGGGATTTTCAGGTGCTATATGTGCTCTCCGCTTATCTCGGCATTGTTTCTAGTCATCCTGGTCTTCTCCTTGCTACTGGACTGAAGCAGTGCCGATTCAGGAGAGGTGTGGTTGGGATTGCGCAACCCTTGCCTCACAATTACACGCGCTACTGCCCCTACAGGGGGGTATCCTTTGTCTTTCAAGACTGAACGGAAGCATAGAAGAGACCAAAAAGAAAGATATACTATAAAATGTTAAAATGGTTAATTAGGGCGAGGAAAAAAAATGTTCTCAATTTCTTTACTGAGTGTGTGAGAGATAAAGCAGAACTTTAATTCGAACATCCATGTATTTCGTATAGAGATTGAATTTTAGCCCCAGGAAGGGGGCTCTTTGATTTCTGAGAATTTTGACTAAAGTAAAATGAATCAAAGAGAGATCGACATTGATTTTACCAAAAAAAAAAAAAAAAAAAAAAAAAAAAAGAAAGCATAGTTATTTCACTTATCTAACACTTATAAAAGGCACATCACGTTGACACACTAGTTCTCGTCAGATCATCGAATTTAAGCAATACCAAGCCTGGCTTGTACAAAATGGGTAACAATTTGAGACTACCAAGACTCTGTAAGTAGGTGGAAAGTCAGTTAAGTCTTCCTGCTTTCTAATGTGTGTAGTAGTGGCATGTGCACATATTAACAGCCATATGGAAAGATGATGCCGTTTACCAACATCCACCATCTCAACTGCGATCGCAAAATGTTGATGATGATGATGATGAGTAAAAAATATAAAATATATAAAAATCATCTAAAAAAAAAAATGTTTCTTTACTAACTCAGTGTTTGAGAGATACCAAACAAAAAAGCATATTATTTCACTAAAAAAAAACAATAAAATCTAAAGGACACAACTTAGATGCATCTTTCTGATGAATCATTATCCTAGAAAATTCAACATTTGGTTAAGAACTTTGATTATTCTCACGATTAAAGAAATAGATGTTAAGATAAACCACACCATACGAATAAACATCAACCATGCACACCAAACCAGATGTAATTTTATGAATTATAATCCTCCCAGAAACAATAAAAGACTCTACAAACATAAAAAAATGAATATTATGGGAGTATTCAAAGTAAATAAATGGATGTAATGAGTTTGATTACTCGTGAGAACTGTTTTATGACAATATTTGTTTATACTGGATTTGAAAACGATCATGTTGTAATCTGCGGGGAAGCAGTCCCGAGATAATGTGCTCCACAGATGGGAAGTTTGCATCATCATGTTTTTAGCAATGAGTCATCCCATATCGAGGTTAAAAACTAGATAAAGTTTAATAAGATGGAATAGTTGTCAGTTGAATGTTGACGAATATTACGAGAAGATTGAAAATAATTAATTGAATGAACTAAGTTTAATTACTCATTAAGGTAGTTTATGACAAGTATTAGTTGACATTGGATTTGAAAACGACCATGTTGTAATCAGTAGTCCCTTTAAGAAGGTCTGTGAGTAAACAAAAAAAATCATTAATGAGCAGAGGACATAGTATAGCATTTAACAGCATTGAACAACTTACAGAGCAAAATGGTAAGGTAGAAACTGCTAGATGTGTGCTGGATGCGTGATAATTAAAATCTAGGGTATGTTTAAAGTTTGTTTACCTCCCAAGATGCATAGTTGATCTCTCTTTTATTTTTAAAGTCGATATAGCTTCCCGTTTAGGTCCAAGGGCTGTGACTATTATTTTGATTCCCCGATTTAAGAGGGAGGGACCTACGTTTTCGGTGGCATCCGTACGTCTGTCCGTCTGTGCGTCCATGTGTCCGTGCGTCCGTTATTCAAGACGATTGCCAGATAACTGTCCATTAGTTTTTTCTTACATCTTGCCACAAATTGTATTTCATTAAATAGATATGCACAGTAAAAAATTCTTTTTGCGAAAATTGTTGTTGCGTCTCCAGCGGCTCAAAAGAGGTAAAAAATGCTCCAAAATGGCCCCTAACTTTTGATCCATTCATTAGATTTTTTTGAAATTTGGCCAAAATATGGAGCCCATTGTTCTTAATATAAATCCAGTATGGGTGACGCTGGCAAAATTTTGGTTCATGTCCCTGGGGACTTTCAGTGTTAAAAACACCCCTTTTTGTGGCTCTTTTTTTTCATATTTCTCAACAAAAACTTGATATGTCTGACTATATAGTGTTTTTATACGATGGTCAACTCAAATATACATGTTTTTAGGCCTGAAACTACACCGTTATCCATTTACACTGGAATTAGGCGTCCCCAGTGGCTCAAAAGAGATCAAAAATACCCCCAAATGGCCAAAAATGACACTTTTTGCCCCATAGCGTTTGATCCATCCATTAGATTTTCCTGAAACTTGGCAAAATGTGGAGGCCATTGTTCTTAATATAAATTCAGTATGGGTGACCCTGACAAAATTCTGGTTCGCATTATTTTGGGACTTTTAAGGCTAAAACTGCCTTTTTGGGGCTCTTTTTTTCATATTGCTCCAAAACTTGATATGTATGTCTATATAGTGGTTTTCCATGGTGCTGAATTCAAATATACATGTCTTAATGCGTGAAACTGTACCGTTTTTCCAGTTTAACTGGGATTTGGCGTTCCCGGGAGCTCAAAAGGGGTCACAAATGCCCCCAAATTGCAAAAAATGACTTTTTACCACATAACTTTTTCCCCATCCATTAGATTTTTCTTAAACTTGGCGGAAATGTGAAGGCAACGTTGGCCCTTTACACTTCACACATTCATCATTTGTTCACTATTTTTTGTTGCATATTCTCACATGCGACACCAAAGGGGGACCACGCATGAGCGGCTTGTTTAGGTTGTATCTTACAGTAGCACTTCTTCATTATATGCACTATTTGAATGTAATCAAAATAGAATATATTTGAAGTTTTAAAGGAGGTTCTGTCCCCGTGGCTTTCTTAAATGTGCACTTAAAGATTAGGAATCATTTTCGTCGTCTTCAGAGGAAAAGTTTGCACATTAATGCACTTTTACTTTTTATGTAGAATCTATAACACTTCTTTCTATACAAACACTGATATTTATAGCTATAGAATAAGTGGTAGATCTATAATGATACCCAAGGTGTATTGTGACAATTTTCTTATATTTTGGTAGTAAAAATAAAACAAAATCAAGGCGTATTTTGTAACTTCCACCTTATTATTGTTCATTTAATTTCAATGTTACTTGTGTTCAATTTGTGACTTTCTTCTACAGAGACAAAACGAACAATTTAAAACAACTTAATTTATTTACTTTAAATGGGTGTTGTATAAAATTGTGCATAGTGTGTAGGAAGTTTGGTTATTGAAACCAATGGCAATTGGATACACTGTTCTGGTAGACAACAATATTGACGAATTCGATAATGATCAAAAGATGGTATCGAATCAAAAAGAATACAGTAACTATTTTTTTTTTTTAAATATTTTGAGGTTAAAACTCCTTCTCAAAAGTCTGGGATCACTATTTTAACGGTTATTAAAATAAATCGCTTTGCTGGAAAATAAAGATATTTTCGTTGCAATCTGGATTTTCTATTGTCTATTTTTAAATGCTCTAAAATTATAAATTAATACCCATTTAGCTTAAATACTGAAGATTTATATTAAACGATATAAATATTTTACATTTGATCCTGTAGTTTTAAAGGATTCTGCATATTGATAGAGAGTTAATCTGAAATAAATTAAAATAATCTATATATAAATAAAACAGCAGATGTATGTATGTGTGTTTGTCCGTCTGTGTTACTGTGTGTTAATATTTAACCGATAAACTCTTAAACTACTGGTCACATAACACTAGAATTAACAGAAAAATAGTAATCTACTAGGCCATAACACTGAAATTAACAGGAAATAATAATCATACACCAAGGATGGTTTATAACAAGTAAAATTTTTGCTTGGACGAATGGATGAATAATACGTACAAACATATCTCGGCAAGTTGGAATGCAAACTGTTTCTTTGAACTTGTCAACATATTTTTATTTCTTTCTGCGCATGCTCAAATGCAATTAATTTCTTTAAGTCGTTTGATATTTAATCTCTATGACTTATCTCTCGATAGCTATATGTGCCGGGAACACGGCTGGATTCTAGCTGATGGCATCCAAGTCATATTTTGTTTAACGTTTGAAATCACTACTATATCTTAGGTACAGCATAATATCCAGACATTTGGCTTTGTAATAAGCAATACCAAAATATGCATGAATTAAAATATATTTAAGCGTAGTTTACGACCTGGCAAAACCGGGCGCCGCTGCTAGTGAAAAATGAAATGCAACATATTTATTCGTGCAGCAAATGTTAAAATGTGTGTATACTTTTTATTTGCTTCACATAATATGCCGCTACACATTAATGAGCATGTTTCAGTCAGCCTGTTACAAGTAACTCATGAATGTGTAGCAGCATATATATGTTCATGTAAAACAAATAAAAAGTATGTCTTGCCCCACTTCGGGATTGAGCACTCTTGTAGGAACCTTGTTAAAATTTTACTGGTTGCTTCAACTCTGGAAAATAATAACCTGGATCTCTCTCTCTCTCTCTCTCTTTCTCTCTCTCACTCTCTCTGCCTCTCTGTCTCTGTCTGTCTGTCTGTCTGTCTGTCTCTTTCTCTCTCTCTCTCTGTATATATATATATATATATATATATATATATATATATATATATATATATGAGTACATAATTTTATAACACTTTTGAATAACACCGAATATAGGGCCATTATTAATTGCTGAGGGTTTACTTCTTTTTAATGGTTTATGTGTAAACTATAGAAAAAAAAACCCTCAGCAATTAATAATGGCACTAAGTTCGGTGTTATTCAAAAGTGTTATATATATATATATATATATATATATATATATATATATATATATATATATATATATATATATATATATATATATATATATATATACAGTGATGATCATATTTATTGGCACGGTAAAATAAAAGTTAAATTTTGTCTAATAAATTCTAAAAAAGGGATTAAATTAAAGAAAATAACAAAGTATATTATGTATTTTTAACTGGCCTTTCCGATGCAGCAATCGGATTTTAGAAAAAATAAATAACAAAGGAACAACAAACATACTTGCAAAAAACCCTTGTTCAAAATTATTGGCACGATTTATTTAATAATCAATTGTATAGCCTTTGGCCTTGATTACCTTCCTCAGTCGCTTTTCATAGTTTACAACCAAGTTGTTGCACTCTTCAGTAGTAATTTTAGCCCACTCTTCCTGACAATAATCCTCCAATTGAATAAGATTCTTAGGCTTCCTTTGCATTACCCTCAATTTTAATGTTCTCCATAAATTTTCAATTGGATTAAGGTCTGGGCTTTGTGATGGCCACTCCAAAACATTAATATGATTGTCCTCAAGCCATTTCTTAGTCAATTTAGCCGAATGCTTTGGGTCATTATCTTGCATGAACCACCAACGACGACCAAGTGAGAGCTCTTTAGCAGAGTCTTTCAGGTTTTCATCCAATATTTTAACATAATCTTCCTTTTTTATGCTACCTGTGACCTTAACAAGTCGCCCTGGTCCAGAGGCAGCAAAGGATCCCCAAAACGTCAAACTGCCTCCACCGTGCTTCACTGTGGGTATGGTGTTCTTAGGCAGGAAAGCTTCGCCAGATTTTCTGTAAATATAAGACACTTTATTATGGCCAAATAACTCTATTTTCGTTTCGTCAGTCCATAGAACACGTTTCCAGAATGCAACATCTTTATCAATATGACGTTTTGCAAAGGCTAGCCTTGCTTTCAGGTGCATAGGCTTCAATAAGGGAGTCTTTCTCGGACGACATGTTTTTAAACCAGCTCTCTTCAAAACTCTACCAACTGTATGTCGAGATACATTCACTCCAGAGGTGCTCTGTTCATCAACAATCTCCCCAACAGAGATCCTTGGGTTTTGTTTTACTTGTCGAACAATTTTCCGTTCATCTCTTGGGGAAAGAATCCTTTTTCTCCCTCTACCCTCTAAACTCATAACGTGACCTTGCGATTTGAACTTGTTTATTATGGCTCTAACAGTGGATTTGGGAAGGTTTAGCTTCTTTGAAATCTTATCATAGCCCTCCCCATTGGTATGGCATGCTACAACAAGCTTCCTGACGTCTTCGCTGTGTTCCTTAGTTTTAACCATGGCGATTGAAAATTATAATTTAGTCACTTATAATAGTTTAAATAAATCGCTATCTAAAAATTATCTGAAAAAAATTATTCACTGAATTAGCGTTAAACAAGCATAATATGGCAATAATTTTGAACAAGGGTTTTTTGCAAGTATGTTTGTTGTTCCTTTGTTATTTATTTTTTCTAAAATCCGATTGCTGCATCGGAAAGGCCAGTTAAAAATACATAATATACTTTGTTATTTTCTTTAATTTAATCCCTTTTTTAGAATTTATTAGACAAAATTTAACTTTTATTTTACCGTGCCAATAAATATGATCATCACTGTATATATATATATATGTGTGTGTGTGTGTGTGTGTGTGTGTGTGTGTGTGTGTGTGTGTGTGTGTGTGTGTACCCAAAAAACTTGATTGATAAAAAGATAGATTTACATGCGTAAATATGCATACCGGCAATATATGACCTCAGTAGGTAGCTATATGAAAAAAAGAAAAAACGTAAAGACGAAAGAAGCAACGAAGGCTATGAAACTGACGCCATTTTGCATTTTTGTTGTATAGTTTTCAGTCCAGTGATTTCTGTGTGCCAATGGTAGATTGAAACTTGCAGCGAGGCGTGAACGACATGCTAAAGATCATGTGAGCCCCACCCGTCAGCGCTCCCAACCAGGCACGCTATTTAAACGCGCAGTGAAATCATTTCTTGATTCGTTAAATCAAGCGAAAGCAAACCACAAGCCACCAATTTGCGCGAATGCGGCTATTCGTGTTGCGGATGGCATAATATTGCATAATAAGAAGCTGCACTCTCAGCTCAGGCCCAATTAGGAGGAGATCAACAAGAGTGAGGGAGGGGTTCTTTTGTAGGGCTTGGGAAGGGTTCTTTACGTGTACATATCACCACTCCCTCGCTCGAGCTCACCCTCACTCACTTGCTCGCTAATTCTGCCTTTCAACCACGTTCTCTTTTCTAATTTTTGCCGTTTTCGTTTCAGATACGAACTTCTTATATCTACCTCTCCACGAGGGCAAAGTTAGACACGATTGGTGTAATGTGGAGAATCGAACTTCTCCCTAAAATAACCACTATGGATTGAATACAAAAGTAACCTGACTAGTTTTGTAGGCACCACATCATGAATTTATGCGCCTCCGGAAATAAACTCATGCCTTCAGATTGCAAAAGACAAGGCCTGAGAGGATGACTTTACAAACTCATCTGTAACACACACACACACACACACACACACACACACACACACACACACACACACACACACACACATATATATATATTGTGTACAGAAAGTTGTTAGTTGAGACAGATCATTGGTACCGTCGGTTTAGAGCCCGATAATAAGGCCCGTTTAAGGTATCCTTATCAAGCTCTCTTCAGTCAATATTCGTCCCTATATAATAATATATATATTATACTACAACTATGGATTCGTTTGCCACCGTCGAAAATTTAACGCCATTTTCAGACTTAACGACTAAGACGGAAGATGGGACGCTATATGTTTTGATTTCGATTCTAGCATATCTTCAGTGGCGTATCTAGGGTATAGCAGGCATGGCCCGTGCCATGGGCGCCACTCTGACATGGGCGCTTAAAGCAAGAATAACCATATAATTATTTTATTAAAACATTCCTTTCATGGTTTATCTTTCGTTAAAATTGTGCCTGTATTATAATATTATGTAGGTTAGGTATATCTAAGGTATAAATTATTAAGAAGGGGCGCACATTCAATCTTTGCCATGGGCGCCATTTTACATAGGTACGCCACTGCATATCTTGGTTTCAATTTTGGCATCCAAGTAATATTTTTTAAGCTTTTGTAATTACTACGATATATTGGGTACAATATATTAATCAATGGAGTATTGACTCTATAATAATAAATGTGAAATGTGCATACATTAAAATATCATATTTAAACGTATATTACGAATAGGCAACGCTGGGTAGCCTTCTAGAATATATATATATATATATATTGTTTTGTTTTTGCGATACGTTTTGAATGAATTGAATTATTTACGAAAGTGCATTTTCTTTTTTACCTAAATGCGAGTTGGGAATAATTTCCCCTTTAACCAAGTTTGTACCTCCATATGGGGAGCGGCATATATATTGCTTTTAAAATATAATTATCCCTGACACGTGTTTCCTCGTCTACGGTTCATCAGAGTGACTAAATCTAGCGAATTTCGAAATCGGGACCTCATGAAAATAAACTAATGGCAAGTAAGCTACATAGTGACTGTCTATGCTTTATCCTAGCATGAATCATTAGGCTAAAATGCTCTTTTGTTAACGAAATGCATTAGAGAAAGCGTTTATTTCTTCTAATTAAGTAAATGTTCAAGGTGGGTTGTAGATAACGCAGCAACATATACGTAGCTATTCAGAATTGTAAATTATTCATAGATAATACAAAGAGTTTTTATTTATTTTTTTACGAAAAATTAGTGGAAATAAAAAATAAGTGTGGATATCGCCAGTCTTTTCTTTTTCTTTTTTTACTCAGAATGACATCTCGTGAGTTTCGTTTTCCTTCTGTTGGCTTGCGAATAAATAAATACATTATTGTTAATTATGAAACGATATATGAATTAGAAAATTATAAAATGCAGGGAAAAATATGAATTATCTACAATATCAATTCTATTTTCACTAGAATTTATACTATTAACAAATAGTATAGATTGCGTATTTGTCAGGAGCTTGTCGTATAACACTCATGCACAGTCATCGTTCATCATTGGAAAAGGAGCATTAAGAATGGTGGTGGCTATGTAGAAAAATAAATCTTGGACTTTTTGCGCAGGAAAAAAATAGGAGGCTTTACTTTTGGAACGACACTCGCACAATTCTTCTCACTATTCCATTGCTCGGAAACTGAAAGAACTGGGCTTGTAGAATCGTATGTCCTATGGTGATGCTATCCTTCAAAATGATGGTCTTCCCTAAAGTGATCAAGTCCCTTTCATCTCTCAGAATGGGTGAATAAAACAAAATGTTCATTATTAAAGTAATCATAGACAGATTTATTGAAAACGCGTTTCTTTCATTGGAGAGTCGTTCTTGAAACAGAACAATAATTAAAAAAATAATGGCAAAGGAAATTATTCAATTACGATTATTACGATGGTGGCGCACGAGTAATTTTTTTGTTTAACTTTTTAGATTTTTTTTTTTTTTACATGGGTGTCA